>NW_026899167.1:0-75476 GCF_033153095.1 Gastrolobium bilobum | reverse complement strand
CAAAATACTAAGTACACAAATCCTTGCAAAAAAATTATTATTTACATAAAATGTTGATAGTTAACGGTTCCAAACTGGGCTTGACCCGAGGGCCTGCCCGCCCCGCTTGCCAACAAGTTTTTATAATGAAATTAAAATTCCACTATTATTCTTTCATAATTAAATTTATAAATTTGATTTCAATTTTTGTAAATACAAATTTGCAAAATTTCAAATACTAACGACACAAATCCTTGCAAAAAAAATTATTTCTTATTATTTTATAAATCTAATTGTAATAAATAAAATTCATCTCTGAGATACAATATAAAAACCTAGACGCAACTATAAGAGCTTTTTTTGTGAATAAATATAAAAATCTATTACATGCTGATAGTTAGAGGTGGCAAATTGAGCCTCGACCCGGAAGACCGGCCCACCAACACACAGACCACAAAGAGTCGATTTAAAGGCAACTGTAAAAAATATAGATATATAGTAATGTAGATGCAAACTATAAGAACAATTTTGTGTTGATAAAAATAAAAACATATTACATGCTGATATAAAATGCTGTTAGAGGTGACAAAATGGGTCCGGCCCGGAGGGCCACCCACCAACTTATTTTTATAATTAAATTAAAATTTCATCATTATTCTTTTATAATTAAATTCTTAAATCTGATTTCAATCTTTGTAAATATAAATTTGTAAAATTCAAAATACTAAGTACACAAATCCTTGCAAAAAAATTATTATTTACATAAAATACAAATTTGCAAAATTTCAAATACTAACGACACAAATCCTTGCAAAAAAATATTATTTCTTATTATTTTATAAATCTAATTGTAATAAATAAAATTCATCTCTGAGATACAATATAAAAACCAGACGCAACTATAAGAGCTTTTTTTGTGAATAAATATAAAAAACTATTACATGTTGATAGATAGATGTGGCAAATTGGGCCTCGACCCGGAAGGCCGGCCAACCAACACACAGACCACAAAGAGTCGATTTAAAGGCAACTGTAAAAAATATAGATATATAGTAATGTAGATGAAAACTATAAGAACAATTTTGTGTTGATAAAAATAAAAACATATTACATGCTGATATAAAATGCTGTTAGAGGTGACAAAATGGGTCCGGCCCGGAGGGCCACCCACCAACTTATTTTTATAATTAAATTAAAATTTCATCATTATTCTTTTATAATTAAATTCTTAAATCTGATTTCAATCTTTGTAAATATAAATTTGTACAAAATTCAAAATACTAAGTACACAAATCCTTGCAAAAAAATTATTATTTACATAAAATGTTGATAGTTAAAGGTTCCAAACTGGGCTTGACCCGAGGGCCTGCCCGCCCCGCTTGCCAACAAGTTTTTATAATGAAATTAAAATTCCACTATTATTCTTTCATAATTAAATTTATAAATTTGATTTCAATTTTTGTAAATACAAATTTGCAAAATTTCAAATACTAACGACACAAATCCTTGCAAAAAAAATTATTTCTTATTATTTTATAAATCTAATTGTAATAAATAAAATTCATCTCTGAGATACAATATAAAAACCTAGACATGTTATAAAACGACACAAATCCTTGCAAAAAAATATTATTTCTTATTATTTTATAAATCTAATTGTAATAAATAAAATTCATCTCTGAGATACAATATAAAAACCTAGACGCAACTATAAGAGCTTTTTTTGTGAATAAATATAAAAACCTATTACATGCTGATAGATAGATGTGGCAAATTGAGCATCGACCCGGAAGACCGGCCCACCAACACACAGACCACAAAGAGTCGATTTAAAGGCAACTGTAAAAAATATAGATATATAGTAATGTAGATGAAAACTATAAGAACAATTTTGTGTTGATAAAAATAAAAACATATTACATGCTGATATAAAATGCTGTTAGAGGTGACAAAAAGGGTCCGGCCCGGAGGGCCGCCCACCAACTTATTTTTATAATTAAATTAAAATTTCATCATTATTCTTTTATAATTAAATTCTTAAATCTGATTTCAATCTTTGTAAATATAAATTTACAAAATTCAAAATACTAAGTACACAAATCCTTGCAAAAAAATTATTATTTACATAAAATGTTGATAGTTAAAGGTTCCAAACTGGGCTTGACCCGAGGGCCTGCCCGCCCCGCTTGCCAACAAGTTTTTATAATGAAATTAAAATTCCACTATTATTCTTTCCTAATTAAATTTATAAATTTGATTTCAATTTTTGTAAATACAAATTTGCAAAATTTCAAATACTAACGACACAAATCCTTGCAAAAAAAAATTATTTCTTATTATTTTATAAATCTAATTGTAATAAATAAAATTCATCTCTGAGATACAATATAAAAACCTAGACGCAACTATAAGAGCTTTTTTTGTGAATAAATATAAAAATCTATTACATGCTGATAGTTAGAGGTGGCAAATTGAGCCTCGACCCGGAAGACCGGCCCACCAACACACAGACCACAAAGAGTCGATTTAAAGGCAACTGTAAAAAATATAGATATATAGTAATGTAGATGCAAACTATAAGAACAATTTTGTGTTGATAAAAATAAAAACATATTACATGCTGATATAAAATGCTGTTAGAGGTGACAAAATGGGTCCGGCCCGGAGGGCCGCCCACCAACTTATTTTTATAATTAAATTAAAATTTCATCATTATTCTTTTATAATTAAATTCTTAAATCTGATTTCAATCTTTGTAAATATAAATTTGTAAAATTCAAAATACTAAGTACACAAATCCTTGCAAAAAAATTATTATTTACATAAAATGTTGATAGTTAAAGGTTCCAAACTGGGCTTGACCCGAGGGCCTGCCCGCCCCGCTTGCCAACAAGTTTTTATAATGAAATTAAAATTCCACTATTATTCTTTCCTAATTAAATTTATAAATTTGATTTCAATTTTTGTAAATACAAATTTGCAAAATTTCAAATACTAACGACACAAATCCTTGCAAAAAAAAATTATTTCTTATTATTTTATAAATCTAATTGTAATAAATAAAATTCATCTCTGAGATACAATATAAAAACCTAGACGCAACTATAAGAGCTTTTTTTGTGAATAAATATAAAAATCTATTACATGCTGATAGTTAGAGGTGGCAAATTGAGCCTCGACCCGGAAGACCGGCCCACCAACACACAGACCACAAAGAGTCGATTTAAAGGCAACTGTAAAAAATATAGATATATAGTAATGTAGATGCAAACTATAAGAACAATTTTGTGTTGATAAAAATAAAAACATATTACATGCTGATATAAAATGCTGTTAGAGGTGACAAAATGGGTCCGGCCCGGAGGGCCGCCCACCAACTTATTTTTATAATTAAATTAAAATTTCATCATTATTCTTTTATAATTAAATTCTTAAATCTGATTTCAATCTTTGTAAATATAAATTTGTAAAATTCAAAATACTAAGTACACAAATCCTTGCAAAAAAATTATTATTTACATAAAATGTTGATAGTTAAAGGTTCCAAACTGGGCTTGACCCGAGGGCCTGCCCGCCCCGCTTGCTTGCCAACAAGTTTTTATAATGAAATTAAAATTCCACTATTATTCTTTCATAATTAAATTTATAAATTTGATTTCAATTTTTGTAAATACAAATTTGCAAAATTTCAAATACTAACGACACAAATCCTTGCAAAAAAATATTATTTCTTATTATTTTATAAATCTAATTGTAATAAATAAAATTCATCTCTGAGATACAATATAAAAACCTAGACGCAACTATAAGAGCTTTTTTTGTGAATAAATATAAAAACCTATTACATGCTGATAGATAGATGTGGCAAATTGAGCATCGACCCGGAAGACCGGCCCACCAACACACAGACCACAAAGAGTCGATTTAAAGGCAACTGTAAAAAATATAGATATATAGTAATGTAGATGCAAACTATAAGAACAATTTTGTGTTGATAAAAATAAAAACATATTACATGCTGATATAAAATGCTGTTAGAGGTGACAAAAAGGGTCCGGCCCGGAGGGCCGCCCACCAACTTATTTTTTATATATTAAATTAAAATTTCATCATTATTCTTTTATAATTAAATTCTTAAATCTGATTTCAATCTTTGTAAATATAAATTTACAAAATTCAAAATACTAAGTACACAAATCCTTGCAAAAAAATTATTATTTACATAAAATGTTGATAGTTAAAGGTTCCAAACTGGGCTTGACCCGAGGGCCTGCCCGCCCCGCTTGCCAACAAGTTTTTATAATGAAATTAAAATTCCACTATTATTCTTTCCTAATTAAATTTATAAATTTGATTTCAATTTTTGTAAATACAAATTTGCAAAATTTCAAATACTAACGACACAAATCCTTGCAAAAAAAAATTATTTCTTATTATTTTATAAATCTAATTGTAATAAATAAAATTCATCTCTGAGATACAATATAAAAACCTAGACGCAACTATAAGAGCTTTTTTTGTGAATAAATATAAAAATCTATTACATGCTGATAGTTAGAGGTGGCAAATTGAGCCTCGACCCGGAAGACCGGCCCACCAACACACAGACCACAAAGAGTCGATTTAAAGGCAACTGTAAAAAATATAGATATATAGTAATGTAGATGCAAACTATAAGAACAATTTTGTGTTGATAAAAATAAAAACATATTACATGCTGATATAAAATGCTGTTAGAGGTGACAAAATGGGTCCGGCCCGGAGGGCCGCCCACCAACTTATTTTTATAATTAAATTAAAATTTCATCATTATTCTTTTATAATTAAATTCTTAAATCTGATTTCAATCTTTGTAAATATAAATTTGTAAAATTCAAAATACTAAGTACACAAATCCTTGCAAAAAAATAATTATTTACATAAAATGTTGATAGTTAAAGGTTCCAAACTGGGCTTGACCCGAGGGCCTGCCCGCCCCGCTTGCCAACAAGTTTTTATAATGAAATTAAAATTCCACTATTATTCTTTCCTAATTAAATTTATAAATTTGATTTCAATTTTTGTAAATACAAATTTGCAAAATTTCAAATACTAACGACACAAATCCTTGCAAAAAAAAATTATTTCTTATTATTTTATAAATCTAATTGTAATAAATAAAATTCATCTCTGAGATACAATATAAAAACCTAGACGCAACTATAAGAGCTTTTTTTGTGAATAAATATAAAAATCTATTACATGCTGATAGTTAGAGGTGGCAAATTGAGCCTCGACCCGGAAGACCGGCCCACCAACACACAGACCACAAAGAGTCGATTTAAAGGCAACTGTAAAAAATATAGATATATAGTAATGTAGATGCAAACTATAAGAACAATTTTGTGTTGATAAAAATAAAAACATATTACATGCTGATATAAAATGCTGTTAGAGGTGACAAAATGGGTCCGGCCCGGAGGGCCGCCCACCAACTTATTTTTATAATTAAATTAAAATTTCATCATTATTCTTTTATAATTAAATTCTTAAATCTGATTTCAATCTTTGTAAATATAAATTTGTAAAATTCAAAATACTAAGTACACAAATCCTTGCAAAAAAATAATTATTTACATAAAATGTTGATAGTTAAAGGTTCCAAACTGGGCTTGACCCGAGGGCCTGCCCGCCCCGCTTGCCAACAAGTTTTTATAATGAAATTAAAATTCCACTATTATTCTTTCCTAATTAAATTTATAAATTTGATTTCAATTTTTGTAAATACAAATTTGCAAAATTTCAAATACTAACGACACAAATCCTTGCAAAAAAAAATTATTTCTTATTATTTTATAAATCTAATTGTAATAAATAAAATTCATCTCTGAGATACAATATAAAAACCTAGACGCAACTATAAGAGCTTTTTTTGTGAATAAATATAAAAATCTATTACATGCTGATAGTTAGAGGTGGCAAATTGAGCCTCGACCCGGAAGACCGGCCCACCAACACACAGACCACAAAGAGTCGATTTAAAGGCAACTGTAAAAAATATAGATATATAGTAATGTAGATGCAAACTATAAGAACAATTTTGTGTTGATAAAAATAAAAACATATTACATGCTGATATAAAATGCTGTTAGAGGTGACAAAATGGGTCCGGCCCGGAGGGCCGCCCACCAACTTATTTTTATAATTAAATTAAAATTTCATCATTATTCTTTTATAATTAAATTCTTAAATCTGATTTCAATCTTTGTAAATATAAATTTGTAAAATTCAAAATACTAAGTACACAAATCCTTGCAAAAAAATTATTATTTACATAAAATGTTGATAGTTAAAGGTTCCAAACTGGGCTTGACCCGAGGGCCTGCCCGCCCCGCTTGCCAACAAGTTTTTATAATGAAATTAAAATTCCACTATTATTCTTTCCTAATTAAATTTATAAATTTGATTTCAATTTTTGTAAATACAAATTTGCAAAATTTCAAATACTAACGACACAAATCCTTGCAAAAAAAAATTATTTCTTATTATTTTATAAATCTAATTGTAATAAATAAAATTCATCTCTGAGATACAATATAAAAAACTAGACGCAACTATAAGAGCTTTTTTTGTGAATAAATATAAAAATCTATTACATGCTGATAGTTAGAGGTGGCAAATTGAGCCTCGACCCGGAAGACCGGCCCACCAACACACAGACCACAAAGAGTCGATTTAAAGGCAACTGTAAAAAATATAGATATATAGTAATGTAGATGCAAACTATAAGAACAATTTTGTGTTGATAAAAATAAAAACATATTACATGCTGATATAAAATGCTGTTAGAGGTGACAAAATGGGTCCGGCCCGGAGGGCCGCCCACCAACTTATTTTTATAATTAAATTAAAATTTCATCATTATTCTTTTATAATTAAATTCTTAAATCTGATTTCAATCTTTGTAAATATAAATTTGTAAAATTCAAAATACTAAGTACACAAATCCTTGCAAAAAAATTATTATTTACATAAAATGTTGATAGTTAAAGGTTCCAAACTGGGCTTGACCCGAGGGCCTGCCCGCCCCGCTTGCCAACAAGTTTTTATAATGAAATTAAAATTCCACTATTATTCTTTCATAATTAAATTTATAAATTTGATTTCAAATTTTGTAAATACAAATTTGCAAAATTTCAAATACTAACGACACAAATCCTTGCAAAAAAAAATTATTTCTTATTATTTTATAAATCTAATTGTAATAAATAAAATTCATCTCTGAGATACAATATAAAAACCTAGACGCAACTATAAGAGCTTTTTTTGTGAATAAATATAAAAATCTATTACTTGCTGATAGTTATAGGTGGAAAATTGAGCCTCGACCCGGAAGACCGGCCCCCCAACACACAGACCACAAAGAGTCGATTTAAAGGCAACTGTAAAAAATATAGATATATAGTAATGTAGATGCAAACTATAAGAACAATTTTGTGTTGATAAAAATAAAAACATATTACATGCTGATATAAAATGCTGTTAGAGGTGACAAAAAGGGTCCGGCCCGGAGGGCCGCCCACCAACTTATTTTTATAATTAAATTAAAATTTCATCATTATTCTTTTATAATTAAATTCTTAAATCTGATTTCAATCTTTGTAAATATAAATTTGTAAAATTCAAAATACTAAGTACACAAATCCTTGCAAAAAAATTATTATTTACATAAAATGTTGATAGTTAAAGGTTCCAAACTGGGCTTGACCCGAGGGCCTGCCCGCCCCGCTTGCCAACAAGTTTTTATAATGAAATTAAAATTCCACTATTATTCTTTCCTAATTAAATTTATAAATTTGATTTCAATTTTTGTAAATACAAATTTGCAAAATTTCAAATACTAACGACACAAATCCTTGCAAAAAAAAATTATTTCTTATTATTTTATAAATCTAATTGTAATAAATAAAATTCATCTCTGAGATACAATATAAAAACCTAGACGCAACTATAAGAGCTTTTTTTGTGAATAAATATAAAAATCTATTACATGCTGATAGTTAGAGGTGGCAAATTGAGCCTCGACCCGGAAGACCGGCCCACCAACACACAAACCACAAAGAGTCGATTTAAAGGCAACTGTAAAAAATATAGATATATAGTAATGTAGATGCAAACTATAAGAACAATTTTGTGTTGATAAAAATAAAAACATATTACATGCTGATATAAAATGCTGTTAGAGGTGACAAAATGGGTCCGTCCCGGAGGGCCGCCCACCAACTTATTTTTATAATTAAATTAAAATTTCATCATTATTCTTTTATAATTAAATTCTTAAATCTGATTTCAATCTTTGTAAATATAAATTTGTAAAATTCAAAATACTAAGTACACAAATCCTTGCAAAAAAATTATTATTTACATAAAATGTTGATAGTTAAAGGTTCCAAACTGGGCTTGACCCGAGGGCCTGCCCGCCCCGCTTGCCAACAAGTTTTTATAATGAAATTAAAATTCCACTATTATTCTTTCATAATTAAATTTATAAATTTGATTTCAAATTTTGTAAATACAAATTTGCAAAATTTCAAATACTAACGACACAAATCCTTGAAAAAAAAAATTATTTCTTATTATTTTATAAATCTAATTGTAATAAATAAAATTCATCTCTGAGATACAATATAAAAACCTAGACGCAACTATAAGAGCTTTTTTTGTGAATAAATATAAAAATCTATTACATGCTGATAGTTAGAGGTGGCAAATTGAGCCTCGACCCGGAAGACCGGCCAACCAACACACAGACCACAAAGAGTCGATTTAAAGGCAACTGTAAAAAATATAGATATATAGTAATGTAGATGCAAACTATAAGAACAATTTTGTGTTGATAAAAATAAAAACATATTACATGCTGATATAAAATGCTGTTAGAGGTGACAAAAAGGGTCCGGCCCGGAGGGCCGCCCACCAACTTATTTTTATAATTAAATTAAAATTTCATCATTATTCTTTTATAATTAAATTCTTAAATCTGATTTCAATCTTTGTAAATATAAATTTGTAAAATTCAAAATACTAAGTACACAAATCCTTGCAAAAAAATTATTATTTACATAAAATGTTGATAGTTAAAGGTTCCAAACTTTGAAAACAAGTTTTTATAATGAAATTAAAATTCCACTATTATTCTGGGCTTGACCCGAGGGCCTGCCCGCCCCGCTTGCCAAAGAAATTAAAATTCCACTATTATTCTTTCCTAATTAAATTTATAAATTTGATTTCAATTTTTGTAAATAAAATTTGCAAAATGAAATTAAAACTATTAAAAAATCCTAATTAAATTTATAAATTTGAAATTTTTGTAAATACTTTCAAATACTAGCGACACAAATCCTTGCAAAAAAAAACTATTTCTTATTATTTTATAAATCTAATTGTAATAAAAAAATTCATCTCTGAGATACAATATAAAAATCTAGACGCAACTATAAGAGCTTTTTTTGTGAATAAATATAAAAATCTATTACATGCTGATAGTTAGAGGTGGCAAATTGAGCCTCGACCCGGAAGACCGGCCCACCAACACACAGACCACAAAGAGTCGATTTAAAGGCAACTGTAAAAAATATAGATATATAGTAATGTAGATGCAAACTATAAGAACAATTTTGTGTTGATAAAAATAAAAACATATTACATGCTGATATAAAATGCTGTTAGAGGTGACAAAATGGGTCCGGCCCGGAGGGCCGCCCACCAACTTATTTTTATAATTAAATTAAAATTTCATCATTATTCTTTTATAATTAAATTCTTAAATCTGATTTCAATCTTTGTAAATATAAATTTGTAAAATTCAAAATACTAAGTACACAAATCCTTGCAAAAAAATTATTATTTACATAAAATGTTGATAGTTAAAGGTTCCAAACTGGGCTTGACCCGAGGGCCTGCCCGCCCCGCTTGCCAACAAGTTTTTATAATGAAATTAAAATTCCACTATTATTCTTTCATAATTAAATTTATAAATTTGATTTCAATTTTTGTAAATACAAATTTGCAAAATTTCAAATACTAACGACACAAATCCTTGCAAAAAAAAATTATTTCTTATTATTTTATAAATCTAATTGTAATAAATAAAATTCATCTCTGAGATACAATATAAAAACCTAGACGCAACTATAAGAGCTTTTTTGTGAATAAATATAAAAACCTATTACATGCTGATATATAGATGTGGCAAAGTGACCATCGACCCGGAAGACCGGCCCACCAACACACAGACCACAAAGAGTCGATTTAAAGGCAACTGTAAAAAATATAGATATATAGTAATGTAGATGCAAACTATAAGAACAATTTTGTGTTGATAAAAATAAAAACATATTACATGCTGATATAAAATGCTGTAGAGGTGACAAAAAGGGTCCGGCCCGGAGGGCCGCACACCAACTTATTTTTATAATTAAATTAAAATTTCATCATTATTCTTTTATAATTAAATTCTTAAATCTGATTTCAATCTTTGTAAATATAAATTTGTAAAATTCAAAATACTAAGTACACAAATCCTTGCAAAAAAATAATTATTTACATAAAATGTTGATAGTTAAAGGTTCCAAACTGGGCTTGACCCGAGGGCCTGCCCGCCCCGCTTGCCAACAAGTTTTTATAATGAAATTAAAATTCCACTATTATTCTTTCCTAATTAAATTTATAAATTTGATTTCAATTTTTGTAAATACAAATTTTTAAAATTTCAAATACTAACGACACAAATCCTTGCAAAAAAAAATTATTTCTTATTATTTTATAAATCTAATTGTAGTAAATAAAAATTCATCTCTGAGATACAATATAAAAACCTAGACGCAACTATAAGAGCTTTTTTTGTGAATAAATATAAAAATCTATTACATGCTGATAGTTAGAGGTGGCAAATTGAGCCTCGACCCGGAAGACCGGCCCACCAACACACAGACCACAAAGAGTCGATTTAAAGGCAACTGTAAAAAATATAGATATATAGTAATGTAGATGCAAACTATAAGAACAATTTTGTGTTGATAAAAATAAAAACATATTACATGCTGATATAAATTGCTTTTAGAGGTGACAAAATGGGTCCGGCCCGGAGGGCCGCCCACCAACTTATTTTTATAATTAAATTAAAATTTCATCATTATTCTTTTATAATTAAATTCTTAAATCTGATTTCAATCTTTGTAAATATAAATTTGTAAAATTCAAAATACTAAGTACACAAATCCTTGCAAAAAAATAATTATTTACATAAAATGTTGATAGTTAAAGGTTCCAAACTGGGCTTGACCCGAGGGCCTGCCCGCCCCGCTTGCCAACAAGTTTTTATAATGAAATCAAAATTCCACTATTATTCTTTCATAATTAAATTTATAAAATTGATTTCAAATTTTGTAAATACAAATTTGCAAAATTTCAAATACTAACGTCACAAATCCTTGCAAAAAAATATTATTTCTTATTATTTTATAAATCTAATTGTAATAAATAAAATTCATCTCTGAGATACAATATAAAAACCTAGACGCAACTATAAGAGCTTTTTTTGTGAATAAATATAAAAATCTATTACATGCTGATAGATAGATGTGGCAAATTGAGCCTTGACTCGGAAGACCGGGCCACCAACACACAGACCACAAAGAGTCGATTTAAAGGAAACTTTAAAAAATATAGATGAAAACTATAAGAACAATTTTGTGTTGATAAAAATAAAAACATATTACATGCTGATATAAAATCCTGTTGAGGTGACAAAAAGGGTCCGGCCCAGAGGGCCGCCCACCAAATTCTTTTTATAATTAACTTAAAATTTCATCATTATTCTTTTATAATTAAATTCTTAAATATGATTTCAATCTTTGTAAATATAAATTTACAAAATTCAAAATACTAAGTACACAAATCCTTGCAAAAAAATTATTATTTACATAAAATGTTGATAGTTAAAGGTTCCAAACTGGGCTTCACCCGAGGGCCTGCCCGCCCCGCTTGCCAACAAGTTTTTATAATGAAATTAAAATTCCACTATTATTCTTTCCTAATTAAATTTATAAATTTGATTTCAAATTTTGTAAATACAAATTTGCAAAATTTCAAATACTAACGTCACAAATCCTTGCAAAAAAAATATTATTTCTTATTATTTTATAAATCTAATTGTAATAAATAAAATTCATCTCTGAGATACAATATAAAAACCTAGACGCAACTATAAGAGCTTTTTTCGTGAATAAATATAAAAATCTATTACATGCTGATAGATAGATGTGGCAAATTGAGCCTTGACCCGGAAGACCGGCCCACCAACACACAGACCACAAAGAGTCGATTTAAAGGAAACTTTAAAAAATATAGATGAAAACTATAAGAACAATTTTGTGTTGATAAAAATAAAAACATATTACATGCTGATATAAAATCCTGTTGAGGTGACAAAAAGGGTCCGGCCCAGAGGGCCGCCCACCAACTTCTTTTTATAATTAACTTAAAATTTCATCATTATTCTTTTATAATTAAATTCTTAAATATGATTTCAATCTTTGTAAATATAAATTTACAAAATTCAAAATACTAAGTACACAAATCCTTGCAAAAAAATTATTATAATTTACAATAATTTCCTAATTAAATTTATAAATTTGATTTCAATTTTTGTAATACAAATTTTCAAATACTAACGACACAAATCCTTGCAAAAAAAAATTTCTTATTATTTTATAAATCTAATTGTCATAAATAAAATTCATCTCTGAGATACAATATAAAAACCTAGTTTTTTTGTGAATAAATATAAAAATCTATTACATGCTGATAGTTAGAGGTGGCAAATTGAGCCTCGACCCGGAAGACCGGCCCACCAACACACAGACCACAAAGAGTCGATTTAAAGGCAACTGTAAAAAATATAGATATATAGTAATGTAGATGCAAACTATAAGAACAATTTTGTGTTGATAAAAATAAAAACATATTACATGCTGATATAAATTGCTGTTAGAGGTGACAAAATTGGTCCGGCCCGGAGGGCCGCCCACCAACTTATTTTTATAATTAAATTAAAATTTCATCATTATTCTTTTATAATTAAATTCTTAAATCTGATTTCAATCTTTGTAAATATAAATTTGTAAAATTCAAAATACTAAGTACACAAATCCTTGCAAAAAAATAATTATTTACATAAAATGTTGATAGTTAAAGGTTCCAAACTGGGCTTGACCCGAGGGCCTGCCCGCCCCGCTTGCCAACAAGTTTTTATAATGAAATCAAAATTCCACTATTATTCTTTCATAATTAAATTTATAAAATTGATTTCAAATTTTGTAAATACAAATTTGCAAAATTTCAAATACTAACGTCACAAATCCTTGCAAAAAAATATTATTTCTTATTATTTTATAAATCTAATTGTAATAAATAAAATTCATCTCTGAGATACAATATAAAAACCTAGACGCAACTATAAGAGCTTTTTTTGTGAATAAATATAAAAATCTATTACATGCTGATAGATAGATGTGGCAAATTGAGCCTTGACCCGGAAGACCGGCCCACCAACACACAGACCACAAAGAGTCGATTTAAAGGAAACTTTAAAAAATATAGATGAAAACTATAAGAACAATTTTGTGTTGATAAAAATAAAAACATATTACATGCTGATATAAAATCCTGTTGAGGTGACAAAAAGGGTCCGGCCCAGAGGGCCGCCCACCAACTTCTTTTTATAATTAAATTAAAATTTCATCGTTATTCTTTTATAATTAAATTCTTAAATCTGATTTCAATCTTTGTAAATATAAATTTGTAAAATTCAAAATACTAAGTACACAAATCCTTGCAATAAAATTATTATTTACATAAAATGTTGATAGTTAAAGGTTCCAAACTGGGCTTGACCCGAGGGCCTGCCCGCCCCGCTTGCCAACAAGTTTTTATAATGAAATCAAAATTCCACTATTATTCTTTCATAATTAAATTTATAAAATTGATTTCAAATTTTGTAAATACAAATTTGCAAAATTTCAAATACTAACGTCACAAATCCTTGCAAAAAAATATTATTTCTTATTATTTTATAAATCTAATTGTAATAAATAAAATTCATCTCTGAGATACAATATAAAAACCTAGACGCAACTATAAGAGCTTTTTTTGTGAATAAATATAAAAATCTATTACATGCTGATAGATAGATGTGGCAAATTGAGCCTTGACTCGGAAGACCGGGCCACCAACACACAGACCACAAAGAGTCAATTTAAAGGAAACTTTAAAAAATATAGATGAAAACTATAAGAACAATTTTGTGTTGATAAAAATAAAAACATATTACATGCTGATATAAAATCCTGTTGAGGTGACAAAAAGGGTCCGGCCCAGAGGGCCGCCCACCAAATTCTTTTTATAATTAACTTAAAATTTCATCATTATTCTTTTATAATTAAATTCTTAAATATGATTTCAATCTTTGTAAATATAAATTTACAAAATTCAAAATACTAAGTACACAAATCCTTGCAAAAAAATTATTATTTACATAAAATGTTGATAGTTAAAGGTTCCAAACTGGGCTTCACCCGAGGGCCTGCCCGCCCCGCTTGCCAACAAGTTTTTATAATGAAATTAAAATTCCACTATTATTCTTTCCTAATTAAATTTATAAATTTGATTTCAAATTTTGTAAATACAAATTTGCAAAATTTCAAATACTAACGTCACAAATCCTTGCAAAAAAAATATTATTTCTTATTATTTTATAAATCTAATTGTAATAAATAAAATTCATCTCTGAGATACAATATAAAAACCTAGACGCAACTATAAGAGCTTTTTTCGTGAATAAATATAAAAATCTATTACATGCTGATAGATAGATGTGGCAAATTGAGCCTTGACCCGGAAGACCGGTGTGACACGTGTCAACACCTGACACGTCACCAATCACGTCTAAATTAGGTTTTCAATCAAGAGGCAATCACGCCTAATTTAGGTAAAATTGTTTTTGAAAAACATTCATAAGCCATCATTAATTTCTGACCACGAATAATAACCCAGAAGCTTATAGCA
The DNA here is from genome assembly GCF_033153095.1 of Gastrolobium bilobum. NCBI lineage: Eukaryota > Viridiplantae > Streptophyta > Magnoliopsida > Fabales > Fabaceae > Gastrolobium > Gastrolobium bilobum. The sequence continues at coordinate 60,392 of NW_026899167.1, read as the reverse complement.
TTAATCATTAATTTCAAGAATAATATCCTTTTTCTTAGATATTTAGAATATTTATTTAATTATTTTCTTTTTTTCTACAGATTTTCAAATTGATTTTTTAGTTTAAATCACAAATCAAATCTTTATATTGTTTTCCTTATTAGTAATAATTTTTATTTTTAATTTTAATTTAAATCACAATCCAAATTTTTGTTATAATAAAATAAGTATTATAAAAAAATTAAATCACAAATCAAAATTTTATTTATTTATTTATCTTAAATCACAAACCTAGAACTCACAGGCTTCTTGGTTTAACCGCTCTTATAATACCATTCTTGCAAATTAAATTTTTTTATGAGAAATAAAATATATCAAATGAGATGTCATTGCGTAGATCTCGAAAAGTTATATGGAATCACAAAAAGAATTACCTAAATTGGATACTGAAGTCAAAAGTTATGACCTTCAGAAATTTTATGATTAAATTATTATTTTTTTGGAAAAAAAAGACACGTGTCATGGGGCGTCTCTCCTCAGATGAGAGACGCCTAAATGAGGCGTCACATGTGACGCTAAAAAAAAGCGTCACATTGTGCAATAGATCCTTAATTATTTTTAAAATTGCAATAAATGCGTAATTATTTAATTAAAATGCAATAATTAAATTTTTTTGCCAGTTATGGCCTTCAGAAGTTTTATGATTAAATTACTATTTTTTATTAGAAAAAAATGACACGTGTGAACCTTAAGTGAGAGACGCCTAAATGAGGCGTCACATGTGACCCCCAAAAAAGGCGTCACAATTTGCAATAGATCCGTAATTATTTCCAAAACTGCAATAAATGCGTAATTATTTAATTAAAATGCAATAATTAAAATTTTTTTCCGGCCATAACTTTTGACTCGAGTATCCAATTCAGGTAATTCTTTTTTTGATTCCACATAACTTTTCGAGATCTACGCAATGACATCTCATGTGATATATTTTATCTCTCACAAACATAATTTAAATTTAAATTAGGTAATCCTTCTTCCTTAGAGATTTAGAATATTTATTTAATTATTTCCTTTATTAATACAGATTTTTCAAATTGGTTTTTGAGTTTAAATCACAAATCAAATCTTTATTTTGTTTTCCTTATTAATAATAATTGTTACTTTTAATTTAAATCACAAACCAAATTTTTTTATAATAAAAAAAAATTATTTTTTAAATTAAATCACACATCAAATCTTTATTTATTTTTTATATTAAATAACAAACGCAGAACTCAGAGGATTCTGAGTTTAAAAATTTGACACGTGTCAACACCTGACACGTCACCAATCACGTCTAAATTGGGTTTCAATCAAGAGGCAATCACGCCTAATTTAGGTAATTTTATTTTTGAAAAACATTCATAAGCCATCATTAATTTCAGACCACGAATAATAACGCAGAAGATTATAGCATTAATCATTAATTTCAAAAATAATATCCTTTTTCCTTAGATATTTAGAATATTTATTTAATTATTTTCTTTATTTCTACAGATTTTTCAAATTGATTTTTTAGTTTAAATCACAAATCAAATCTTTATTTTGTTTTCCTTATTAAAAATAATTTTTATTTTTAATTTTAATTTAAATCATAAACCAAATTTTTTTATAATAAAAAAAGTATTATAAAAAAAAATTAAATCACAAATCAAAATTTTATTTATTTCTTTATATTAAATCACAAACCCAGAACTCAGAGTCTTCTTGGTTTAACCGCTCTTATAATACCATTCTTGCAAATTAAAATTGTGTTTATGAGAAATAAAATATATCAAATGAGATGTCATTGCGTAGATCTTGAAAAGTTATGTGGAATCAAAAAAACAATTACCTAAATTGGATACCCGAGTCAAAAGTTATGTCCTTCAGAAGTTTTATGATTAAAATATTATTTTTATAAAAATAAAATGACACGTGTCAACCTTTGGTGAGAGACGCCCAGGGGAGACGCCTAAATGAGCCGTCACATGTGACGCCCAAAAAAAGCGTCACATTGTGCAATAGATCCGTAATTATTTCTAAAATTACAATAAATGCGTAATTATTTAATTAAAATGCAATACTTAAATTTTTTTGCCTGTATTGTTTTGACAACAAAAATTCTCCTATAATCGTTCATAAACATAATCAATAACACACGTACACAAAAAAAATAAAAAAAATTGAACTAACAAAAATATTATGCTAATAATAATAATATTGGAAATGGAAGAATACTTATAACATTATTTACGTTGATATTCTCCTAAAAATATTTATTTACGTTGATATTTAAACATCGTTGATATTGAAAATCGTTGATACTAAAATAATAATTGAACATCGTTCATAAACATATTCTCCTAAAAATATTAATTTACGTTGATATTTAATTATTAAACTAACAAAAATTGTAGGCAACTTTCACTTTTCTTTCCCTAAACAGTTGTTATGCCACCTCACTTAAACATTTATTCTGTTTATATATTAATAAATTTAAATTGTTAACATTAGGTAATAATAATAATATTGGAAATGGAAGAATACTTATAATTCACTAGTAAAATTGAATTCTTTTTTTGAAAATTTAAAGAATAAAAGGAATTTTTTAAAAAATTAAAAATAAGTCATGGTGTCCTAAGATTAAACACCTATTATTTTTAGTTGCATTGTTTTGACAACAAAAATTCTCCTATAATCGTTCATAAACATAATCAATAACACACGTACACACAAAAAATAAAAAATTGTGTATGCTGTCATAAAAAATCCCAAGTTTAAGATAATTCACGTGATAAATCGGATCAACAATTACTAAAATCATTCAATTAAAGTGTACTTTTGTTCTTTTCATGTAATTTCAAATGATATATTCTATCAACATTTATAAAATCATTCAAATAATAATGTTATGTTTTTCAAATAATTTTAGAAATATAAACAGTTAACAAAAACATTATATTCTTTTATGCCGTTTCTCAATGCTAGATGTTTTATAAAAACATAAGCTCAGCTTGTTTTTATTTATGTTATCTTTTCTCTTAAATAAATAAATATTTAAATAATAGAAAAATAATAATAGAATTTGAAAGAAAAGCTGGAATTTGGTAATAATCCATGTTATTTAGGGTGTGCATGACAACCTTCCCGGAATCAATTTCTTTTTAATTTCTGTTCCCGGGAACAAAAATGGATAGGAAATTTGTTTGGTAAAATCGGTTTATTTTTTTGTTCCCGGGATGAACCAATTTAATTTTGGTGTCGGGGAACAGAAAAAAGAATAAAAAAATTTCTGCCTTTTATAATACAAAAAAAAAATCTGATTTTTTGTTCCCTGGTACAAAATGAGAAACACTTGTCTATCTCAATTACTCTCCACCACCACCATTATCTCGACATGACCACCACTACCATTGTCGTCGTTGACGTCATACCACCAATGTCGTTGTCACCACCACTAGGATTCCACCGCCACCACCACCACCACCTCCACTCATCGCCACATCACCACCACCATATCACCACAACCACTACCATGCCACCACCATCGCCACCACTACCACTACCACCACCCCCACTATTGTTGCAGCCAATGTCGTCACCATCACCACCATGCCACCGCCACCATCGTCGCAGCCACAGTCGTCACCACCGGCGCCTTCGCCACCAACTACCACCATCGTCGTCGTAGTCACCGCCACCGCCACCACCACCATGTCATTACCGCCGCCGCCACCACCATCACCGCAACCACCGCCGTCACCACCATCGTCGTTGCAGTCATTGCTGTCTCCAGCACCACCATGTCATTACCACCACCGTCACCGTCGACACCACCATTGTCGTAGCCACTGTCGTCACCACTACCACCATGCCACCGCCACGCCTCCAACAATCGCCACTGCCGTCACCACCGCCACCATCACCACCAACTACCCACACCGTCGTCACAGCCACTGTAGTCTCCACTACCACTGTCGCCGTCGCCGCCATCACCACTACTGCCATCGTCCCCGCCACTATTACCACCACCACACCATATGGAAAAGAAAGTGTAATATGAAAAAAACTTATGCTTAACAGAATTATAATTTTTTATATTATTTGTTATGTTATCAAACGCAATTCTCATTCTCGGAATAAAAATAGAACATGTTATCAAACACATTTTTTTTCTCAGAAACTGTTCCAAGCCACTAAAATAGAAAAGAATTGTTTCTTTTCAGAAACAGTGCCAGGGAACAGAATAGTTGTCATGCACACCCTTAGTCTTAAGTTAAGTGCACTAAATTCATTCAATTACTTCTCAGTAATTTTACTCTCAAAGGAATCATACAAATATAGTCAAAAGATATTACACTCTATGCTAAATAAATTATCTAAGACAAAAAAGCTAATAGCTTTGACAGATTTTCCATGAGTGACTAAATCCAGGTTTCTATTCTAACCTGTGAAAATTACTTTCTCAAGTAACACAAGACACATCAAAAAGTTACATGCACTCCAAAATGCAAAACATATACCAGTAGTGTAACTCTTGTTACAAAAATATACATGATTCAGCTTTTGGAATAAATGACAACACACTTTAGCCAAATAATTCAAACAGTGATTATTAAAATGCAGTATCACTCGTTGTATTCAAAAATCAAGCTTCCCTTATTATAGACGCAGGGTTACATTTCTCAGTTACATTGGGCCATTAAAATAATAATGCTAATATATAATTGTCAACCTAATGATATCTAACAGTTACATAATTTAATAATATATACATCAAATAAAACAAACGATGAATTTCAAACGGTTATGAATTTCAAATCGCATGGTAGCGAAACAATCCCCTCCCATTAGAGTACGAAGGGACGAAATGCTCAACTTGCTGAGAAGAAAATAAAAATCCTTACACCCTAATGCCTTGATGAATATGTTCACCAGCTGCATAGTTGATCAAATGTATGCGGTAGATATTGTTTTGGCCAAGAGGTGCTCATGGACAAAATGGCAATCGAGTTCAATATGTTTTATGAATTCGTAGAAGACAGGGTTGACGGATTGATAGCAATATGTAATGCTACTTGATTATCACAAAATAATTGCATAAGTGCATGGTGGTGTATCCCAAGAAACGCAAGAAAGGACTTCAGCAATAAGAGCTCAGAAGTAATGGCTGTCATGGAGCGATATTCAACATCAACATAAAAGCGAGAAAATGTTGCCTACTTTTTTAGTCTTCTAGGAGACAAGAGATTAACCAAGCATGACAAAATATCCTATAAGCGATAGCTGCGTAAGTGGGCAGCTGGTCTAGTCCAGTCACAATAGGCACACAACTGTATGTTCTTTTCAAATGGGAACAAGATACCTTGGCTTGAATTAGACTTTATATAACGCAAAATGTGCATGACTGCATTAGTTGTTTAGGATCCTACATAAATTAAAATAAAGTATGAGCTGCATAGCACAACTTAGGTTGCATAATTGAGAGATATACCAAGCGACGATAACACGCCAGATTTTCCAAATCACTCCATTAGCTACATCCAACTAACGTAATTATGTTCTTAGTTTAGTTCTTAACTTTTGCTCTTTGTAAAATTCTGGGGTGTTTAGCTTTCTCTTCCATATTCATCCATACCTTTACCTCAGCCCCATTACAACCCTGCATAAAGCCCTCTTGATTTGTGCATGCATGTGTTATGAGCAGTGGAGAAGTAGAACTTGAGCAAGCCTATGGTAGGATGATTTTCTTGAGTTGATTTGAGTGATATACTGAATTAACTGATACACTTGAGAGAAAAATTGAGAGCATCTTGTGAGGAACCATTTTTTATGCAGTTAGCAGTTGCAGTTGAAGTTAGCAGGTCTTGTGATTTGAGATTAGGGAATTTCTGTCCTGATTGATTTATCTGTAGAAGACTTGTGATCTTTGTATATTTTCTGTATGCTTGGTAATTGTTAGAAAGGATTGGTTGATCTTAGTATTTACTTTCAATTTTAGTTTTTGCCCAGGAGTGCAAAAAGATAAGTGTGGGGGAATTTGATAACACATATTTTGTTACACTTATTTGTTACTCTTGATTAGTATTTTTAGAATTTATTTGAATAAAATAATGATTGTTAGAGTTAATTTAGGTTTTTAGTTTTTAATTGGGTTTAATTTATTTTCGTCAGAATTTTTCAGCTTTACGTTACTTCTGTATTTTGGCCATATCTCGGTCCATAGTTGTCGGATTGACTCCGTTCTTGTTGGGTTTTTCAGATAACACAGAGAGCTACAATTCTTATGCAGAGCTCTAAGCCCAATTCGGACTAGAAGCTGGTCTATTTCGGACACCAAGTTGGACGCGTTTTGCTGAAGTTTTGTTTGACTATTGGGCTTGTAATTTAAATTAAAACCCAATTACTTAAGTGGCCCAAAGCCAAGTTTTATTGTTTCATTTTATTTTATTCGGTTTTTTTATTTTATGTTTGGGCTGAAGCAATGAAACCCTAGCCGTCCTGCGTGACGGCTATTTAAAGGGGACTCTAGGAAACCCTTGGGAGTCAGTTTTTACAACAGAGAAGTTCTCTCTGAGTTTTTATTCAATTGCGTTCTTCATCTTTTTTCTTCTTCTTCTTCTTTTCATTTCAATTATGTTTACCTTAGCCATGCGAGGCTAAGAACCTTTTAATCAACCTAAGGGTAATGGATTCCATGGATTGGTCTTGAGGATCTGCGTTTATTTCAAATCAGTTTTGTTTCCCTTCCCAACTCAGATTGATATCGTGCGATCGTGGATATTCAATCTGAGGTTCGCGATTGCGATTATGGAAAGGGATTAATCATCAGATTTGATGATTAGGTTGATTGACCCTATGACCTTAAATCAAGCGGGCTGATACTCTGCGATTGTATGAGTAGAAGCATCGTCTTTGATCAAATGCTAAGCGATCGCTTAGAGAGGGTTGTCAATTGGAAATAAGGATTCTGATCCGATTGACAAATCAATCACGATTCTGATATCTTCTTATCCGAGGAAAGACGTCCATGGAACCCAAACCTTAGGTTGGTTATTTTTAATTACGAATTTTTATTCCAAATTTATATTCTGCCTCTTTAATTATTGAATCAAAATCTAAAACCCCCCTTTTAATTTTCTGTTCTCATAAGCGATTTTAACCAAAACAATTTCCTTGAGAGACGACTTAGGGTTTCCACTTTACTGCAAATTTTCTGAACCCTAATTAAAAAAATAATTTTTAATTTGCGCGAGTTCGACAGCTCGTGTCACCAAGCAAAACAAGCCCAAGTGAGGGCTGATAGAGCTTCCTTTCAAATGTATGATGGAGAAAGTCTGTATGAAGCGTGGGAACGCTTTAAAGAGTTGATACGAATTTGCCCGAATCATGGAGTTTCTGATTGGGGCATCATTCACACGTTTTATCATGGCTTAACCCCACCATTGAAAGCAACTGTTGATGCAGCTGCATGGGGAGATCTTTTGGATTTTACTTATCCAGAAACCTACCAGTTGTTGGAAAAACTTTCAAAAAAAACATATTTCATGGCCTTCCACACAACACAGTGCTCCTAAGAAAGCAGGAGTTCTTGAGCTAAGCTCAGCTGATGCTCTTTCAGCACAAATGGCTTCGCTCCAGAACACTATAAAAAACTGGAAGCCCATGGAACAGAAAAAACCAACTGAGCAACTTCTCTTGACTCAATCAAGTCAGAGTTGCCCCACTTGTGGAGGTCCTCATGAATATGAGGACTGTAACAATTTAGCTGCTGTGTGCTATGCAGGAGGGCATGACAACAACAACAGGAGCAATGACAACTATCAAGGGAACAATAACCGAGGCTGGAGGAATCAGAATAATGCTGGAGGTAGTGGAGGAAACTACCAGAACCGGCCCCCGTATCCCAGGCAGAACCAACAAAACTGGGATAAGGGTGAAGGGAAGTCCCAATCCTTTGAGACTTCTGTCAAGGAGTACATGAATCAGAACAGCGCAGCCATGCGAAACCTAGAAACCCAAATTGGTCAGCTGGCTGGAGCACTCAAACAGAGGCAACCAGGGACACTCCCTAGTGACACAGAAAAGCCGTCTCAGGATAACCAGGAGCATTGTAATGCTATAAGCCTACGAGATGGAAAGACTTTACCACCCCCAGATTTAGTGGCACGACCTCGAAAGCGCGAACCAGCAAAACAGCCCATAGGAAAGGAAGTTGAAGAAGCCACTGACCCTTCACACCTTGAAGCTCAGACAGGACCAGAAGAGAAGGTCCAGAGCAATGAGTCTGCTGAAATCAAACCGGATGACGCAACACCTGTAGCAGACCTTGGAGCAACAAAAGTCAGTGAACCAGTTTCAGTTCCAACTTATGTTCCCCCATGCAAGAGAAGGAGTGAACCGATTGAGCCTCATTTTCCACAGAGGTTGAAAAAACAACACGAGGATAAGCAGTTTAGCCAGTTTCTTGACTTGATGAAACAACTTCACTTAACATTCCTCTAGTAGAAGCTCTGGAGCAAATGCCTTCGTATGCAAAATTTATGAAGGACATTTTGTCAAAAAGAAGAAAGATCGAAGAGTTTGAGACCGTAGCCCTCACTCAACAATCGTGCAAGTACCTGACTAAAATTCCTCCCAAACTAAAGGATCCTGTTATATTCACCATCCCGTGTACAGTTGGGAAGAACTATCTTGGTCGGGCAATTTGTGATCTGGGCTCAAGTGTAAATCTAATGTCAGCTTCCATCTTCAAGCAGCTTGACATAGGAGCAGCAAGACCAACCACAGTCACTCTTCAACTTGCAGACCGATCTATAGCCAAGCCAGAAGGAAAAATTGAGAATGTCTTTGTCCAAGTAGACAAGTTCATTCTACCAGCTGACTACATCATCTTAGATTTTGAAGCAGATCAAGAAGTTCTAATAATTCTGGGCGGACCATTCCTGGCTACCGGTGATGCTATCATAAATGTCAGAAAGGGTGAACTTTCTATGAGTGTAAACAGAGAAGAAATGAAGTTTAATGTCATGAAAGAAATAAAGTTTGATGAAGATAACACTGAGGAATGCTCTAGCATTTCGATCCTTGACTCGGTCATAAGAGAAGAACAGCAGGAGCATTTGCAGCCAGAGATAGGCATGAAGGACTTTGAAAAGCTGGAAGAATACCTTGCATCCATCAGTTTCCACCAACCCCAGGGAAGGAAAGAAAGGGTCTTTGAATCCTTAAACCGATCAGAGCAGGAGCAAAGACCGAAATTGCCTTCAGTAGAGCAACCACCTACCTTGGAGTTAAAACCCTTACCTGAACACCTGAAATACACTTATTTGGGTAAAGACAACACTCTCCCTGTGATTACTTCTTCTTTGCTAACCCATGAACAGGAACTTCAACTCACACAAAAGCTCAAAGATTACAAAGGAGCAATCGGCTGGATCATGGCTGACATGAAAGGAATTAGCCCAACAATTTGCATGCACAAGATTTTGCTCCAAGACCCTGACAGCTCATCTATGGAGCATCAAAGGAGGCTGAATCCCAATATGAAGGAGGTGGTAAGAAAAGAAATCATCAAATGGCTTGATGCAGGTATAATCTATCCCATCTCAGATAGTAAATGGGTTGCTCCTGTGCAATGCGTTCCAAAAAAGGGTGGCATTACTGTAGTTGAAAATGACAAACAAGAGTTAATAGCCACCAAAAAAATAACTGGGTGGAGGATTTGTCAAGACTACAGGAAATTAAATAATGCTACCTGAAAGCATCATTTCCCCCTTCCTTTTATTGACCAAATGCTGGATCATCTAGCTGGGAAAGAATTCTTTTGTTTCTTATATGGGTATTCGGGATACAACCAAATCCCGGTTGCTCCTGAAGACCAACACAAAACCACTTTTACGTGCCCCTTTGGGACGTTTGCATTCAGAAGAATGCTTTTTGGGCTATGTAATGCCCCTGCAACTTTTCAAAGATGCATGTTTGCTTTGTTTACTGATTTGGTAGGAGAAGCAGTAGAAATTTTCATGGATGATTTTTCTGTCATTGGTTGCTCTTTTCCTACTTGCCTTAATAACCTTGAACAGGTATTGAAAAGATGTGTCAAGAGCAATTTAGTGCTGAATTAGGAAAAATGCCACTTCATGGTAAGAGAAGGCATTGTGCTAGGACACAAAATCTCAAGCAAGGGCCTCGAGGTGGACAAGGCTAAGGTGGAAGCAATTGAGAAGCTACCTCCCCCTACCACAATAAAAGGGATCAGAAGCTTTTTGGGACATGCTGGGTTCTACAGATGTTTCATTAAAGACTTCTCCAAAATTGCCAAACCACTTTGTGAACTTCTGGAGCAAGACAGGAAGTTCAATTTTGATGAAAAATGTTTGACAGCCTTCCTGGAGCTCAAGACGAGGCTGGTGTCCGCACCCATCATTCAAAGCCCAGATTGGAGTCTTCCTTTTGAACTAATGTGTGACGCCAGCGATTTCGGCTTGGGAGCAGTTCTTGGGCAGCGAAATGACAAAGTCTTCAGAACTGTTTACTACGCTAGTAGAACTCTTACTCCGGCACAAGCCAACTACACAGTGACAGAGAAGGAGATGCTGGCAGTTGTATTTGCATGTGACAAGTTTCATTCATATCTAATATGCTCCAAAGTCACAGTATTCACTGATCATTCAGCAATCAAGAAACTCTTTGCTAAGAAGGATGCCAAGCCAAGACTAATTAGATGGGTACTGTTGCTCCAAAAATTTGACCTTGAGATCAAGGACCGGAGAGGAAGTGATAACAAGGTGGCTGACCACCTATCTCGATTAGAGAGGGCAAGCCCACAAGAAGGAGATCATATCAAGGAGACATTCCCTGATGAGCAGCTTCTGATGATCTCTGAAAAACAAGCTCCTTGGTTTGCAGATATTGCAAACTACCTGGCTGCCGGAATAGAGCCATACCACTTGAATCACCAAGGGAGAAAGAGGTTCCATCATGAAGCTAAGCAGTATTTCTGGGACGACCCTTTGCTCTACAAAAGGTGTTCTGACCAATTACTTCGAAGGTGTATCCCTGAAGGAGAACAACAGAAAATACTGGAGCAATGCCACAACTCCCCTTATGGAGGACACTTTGCTGGAGCAAGAACAACAGCTAAAGTGCTGCAGTCAGGTCTATATTGGCCCTCCTTGTTTAAAGATGCTAATGTTTTTGTTAGAAAATGTGACAGGTGCTAGAGAACAGGGAACATTACAAGAAAGCATGAAATGCCCCTTGTTCCAATAATGGAGGTTGAATTGTTCGATGTATGGGGCATTGATTTCGTGGGGCCTTTCCCACTTTCCTTTGGAAACAAGTACATACTTGTTGCAGTTGACTATGTGTCGAAATGGGTAGAAGTTGTTGCTACCCCCACCAATGATGCCAGGATAGTGTTGAAGTTCATCAAGAAGAATATTTTCACTCGAATTGGAACCCCTAGAGCAATTATCAGCGACGGGGGTACACATTTCGTGAACAAACAATTCCAATTACTCCTGAAGAAATATGGAGTGCAGCACAAAATTGCCACCCCTTACCACCCACAGACTAGCGGGCAGGTAGAGATGTCCAACAGGGAGATAAAAAAAATCCTGGAAAAGGTCGTAAACCCAGATAGAAAAGATTGGTCCAACAAATTGGATGATTCCCTATGGGCGTATCGAACAGCTTATCGAATGCCCATTGGCTGCTCCCCCTATAAGTTGGTGTTTGGAAAAGCGTGTCACTTGCCTCTGGAACTTCAACACAAAGCATTCTGGGCCATCACATTGCTAAACATGGATTCCAGAATGGCTGGGGAAAAGAGGTTGCTCCAGTTGGTTGAACTGGAAGAATTATGGAGCAAGGCATATGAAAACGCCAACCTCTACAAGGAGCAGATGAAAAAGTGGCACGATAAAAAGCTTATCAAGAGAGAGTTAGAAGTTGGAGACAAAGTGCTGCTGTATCGATCCAGATTGAAACTGTTTCCTGGAAAGTTGAAATCAAGATGGGAGGGACCTTATGCAATCACTGAAGCACTTCCCAATGGAGCATTTACCATTGCTCATGAAACATCTGGAGCAACGCTCAGGGTAAATGGACACAGACTCAGCAACATGAGTTTCTTCATAAATCTTCCTCTTCTTGGTTAAAGAAACAGAGACCTCATCAGTGTCGTATGCAGTTGCTGACATTTCTTTCATGTTTTTGTGAATTGGGTTTTGGTTTCTTGAAAGCTATGAGGTTTTTCTGTTTTCCTGTTACGGGTCAATATATATAGAAGTTGCCTTTTATGCCAGCCCACTTCACTTTAAATGTTTATTCTGCTATATAATTTTAACATCTTTTTATTTTATTTTAATTTTTATCTATACAGATATAATTTATATCTTAGATAATTCTTATTCAAAATATAGGAAAAATAAAAAATTTAATTGTAGGACTTGAGCATTTGTAGTTTTGTGAAGATATCAAAACGTAAAAAAAATATTGACTGATTATAAAAATATTAATTCACGTTGATATTTAATTATTAAACTAACAAAAATTGTAGGCAACTTTCACTTTTTTCCCCTAAATAGTTATTATGCCACCTCACTTAAACATTTATTCTGGTTATATATTAATAAATTTAAATTGTTAACATTAGCTAATAATAATAATATTGGAAATGGAAGAATACTTATAATTCACAAGTAAAACTGAATTTTTTTTTTTTGAAAATTTGAAGAATAAAAGGAATTTTTAAAAAAATTAAAGAGATGTGTTGAAAATAAGTCATGGTGTCCTAAGATTAAACACCTATTATTTTTAGTTGCATTGTTTGGAAAAAAAATTTAATTATTGCATTTTAATTAAATAATTACGCATTTATTGCAGTTTTGGAAATAATTACGAATCTATTGCACAATGTGACGCCTTTTTTGGGCGTCACTCTCACCTAAGGTTGACACGTGTCATTTTTTTAAAAAAAAATAATAATAATTTAATCATAAAACTTCTGAAGGCCATACCTTTTGACTCGAGTATCCAATTTAGGTAATTCTTTTTTTGATTCCACACAACTTTTCGAGATCTACGCAATGACATCTCGTTTGATATATTTTATTTCTCACAAACGTAATTTAAATTTAAATTAGGTAATCCTTCTTCCTTAGAGATTTAGAATATTTATTTAGTTATTTCCTTTATTAATACAGATTTTTCAAATTGATGATTGAGTTTAAATCACAAATCAAATCTTTATTTTGTTTTCCATATTAATAATAATTGTTACTTTTAATTTAAATCACAAACCAAATTTTTTTATAATAAAAATAAAAAAATTATTTTTTTAAATTAAATCACACATCAAATCTTGATTTATTTAGTCAACACCTGACACGTCACCAATCACGTCTAAATTAGGTTTCAATCAAGAGGCAATCACGCCTAATTTAGGTAATTTTTTTTTTTTAAAAACATTCATAAGCCATCATTAATTTCAGACCACGAATAATAACCCAGAAGCTTATAGCATTAATCATTAATTTCAAAAATAATATCCTTTTTTCTTAGATATTTAGAATATTTATTTAATTATTTTCTTTTTTTCTACAGATTTTTCAAATTGATTTTTTAGTTTAAATCACAAATCAAATCTATATATTGTTTTCCTTATTAGTAATAATTTTTATTTTTAATTTTAATTTAAATCACAATCCAAATTTTTGTTATAATAAAAAAGTATTATAAAAAAAATTAAATCACAAATCAAAATTTTATTTATTTCTTTATATTAAATCACAAACCCAGAACTCAGAGGTTTCTTGCTTTAACTGCTCTTATAATACCATTCTTGCAAATTAAAATTGTGTTTATGAGAAATCAAATATATCAAATGAGATGTCATTGCGTAGATCTCGAAAAGTTATGTGGAATCAAAAAAAGAATTACCTAAATTGGATACCGGAGTCAAAAGTTATGACCTTCAGAAATTTTATGATTAAATTATTATTTTATTGGAAAAAAATGACACGTGTCAACCTTAGGTGAGAGACGCCCCAATGGTGCGTCTTCCCTCAGATGAGAGACGCCTAAATGAGGCGTCACATGTGACGCTAAAAAAAAGCGTGACATTGTGCAATAGATCCGTAATTATTTCTAAAATTGCAATAAATGCGTAATTATTTAATTAAAATGCAATAAATAAATTTTTTTTGCCTGTATTGTTTTGACAACAAAAATTCTCCTATAATCGTTCATAAACATAATCAATAACACACGTAGACAAAAAAAATAAAAAAATTGAACTAACAAAAATATTATGCTAATAATAATAATATTGGAAATGGAAGAATACTTATAACATTATTTACGTTGATATTCTCCTAAAAATATTTATTTACGTTGATATTTAAACATCGTTGATATTGAACATCGTTGATACTAAAAAAATAATTGAACATCGTTCATAAACATATTCTCCTAAAAATATTAATTTACGTTAATATTTAATTATTAAACTAACAAAAATTGTAGGCAACTTTCACTTTTTTTTCCCTAAACAGTTATTATGCCACCTCACTTAAACATTTATTCTGTTTATATATTAATAAATTTAAATTGTTAACATTAGCTAATAATAATAATATTGGAAATGGAAGAATACTTATAATTCACAAGTAAAATTGAATTTTTTTTTTTGAAAATTTAAAGAATAAAAGGAATTTTTTAAAAAATTTAAGAGATGTGTTGAAAATAAGTCATGGTGTCCTAAGATTAAACACCTATTATTTTTAGTTGCATTGTTTGGAAAAAAAATTTAATTATTGCATTTTAATTAAATAATTACGCATTTATTGCAGTTTTGGAAATAATTACGGATCTATTGCAAATTGTGACGCCTTTTTTGGGCGTCACATGTGACGCCTCATTTAGGCGTCTCTCACTTAAGGTTGACACGTGTCATTTTTTTCTAATAAAAATAATAATTTAATCATAAAACTTCTGAAGGCCATAACTTTTGACTCGAGTACCCAATTCAGTTAATTCTTTTTTTAATTCCACATAAATTTTCGAGATCTATGCAATGACATCTCATTTGATATATTTTATTTCTCACAAACGTAATTTAAATTTAAATTAGGTAATCCTTCTTCCTTAGAGATTTAGAATATTTATTTAAATATTTCCTTTATTAATACAGATTTTTTAAATTGATTTTTGAGTTTAAATCACAAATCAAATCTTTATTTTGTTTTCCTTATTAATAATAATTGTTACTTTTAATTTAAATCACAAACAAAAAAAATTTATAATAAAAAAATAATTATTTTTTAAATTAAATCACACATCAAATCTTGATTTATTTTTTATATTAAATAACAAACGCAGAACTCAGAGGATTCTGAGTTTAAAAATTTGACACGTGTCAACACCTGACACGTCACCAATCACGTCTAAATTGGGTTTCAATCAAGAGGCAATCACGCCTAATTTAGGTAATTTTATTTTTGAAAAATATTCATAAGCCATCATTAATTTCAGACCACGAATAATAACCCAGAAGATTATAGCATTAATCATTAATTTCAAAAATAATATCCTTTTTCCTTAGATATTTAGAATATTTATTTAATTATTTTCTTTATTTCTACAGATTTTTCAAATTGATTTTTTAGTTTAAATCACAAATCAAATCTTTATTTTGTTTTCCTTATTAAAAATAATTTTTAATTTTATTTTTAATTTAAATCATAAACCAAATTTTTTTTATAATAAAAAAAGTATTATAAAAAAAAATTAAATCACAAATCAAAATTTTATTTATTTCTTTATATTAAATCACAAACCCAGAACTTAGAGGCTTCTTGGTTTAACCGCTCTTATAATACCATTCTTGCAAATTAAAATTGTGTTTATGAGAAATAAAATATATCAAATGAGATGTCATTGCGTAGATCTTGAAAAGTTATGTGGAATCAAAAAAACAATTACCTAAATTGGATACCCGAGTCAAAAGTTATGTCCTTCAGATGTTTTATGATTAAAATATTATTTTTTTAGAAAAAAAATGACACGTGTCAACCTTAGGTGTGAGACGCCCAGGGGAGACGCCTAAATGAGGCGTCACATGTGACGCCCAAAAAAAGCGTCACATTGTGCAATAGATCCGTAATTATTTCTAAAATTACAATAAATGCGTAATTATTTAATTAAAATGCAATACTTAAATTTGTTTGCCTGTATTGTTTTGACAACAAAAATTCTCCTATAATCGTTCATAAACATAATCAATAACACACGTACACAAAAAAAATAAAAAAATTGAACTAACAAAAATATTATGCTAATAATAATAATATTGGAAATGGAAGAATACTTATAACATTATTTACGTTGATATTCTCCTAAAAATATTTATTTACGTTGATATTTAAACATCGTTGATATTGAACATCGTTGATACTAAAATAATAATTGAACATCGTTCATAAACATATTCTCCTAAAAATATTAATTTACGTTGATATTTAATTATTAAACTAACAAAAATTGTAGGCAACTTTCACTTTTTTTCCCTAAACAGTTGTTATGCCACCTCACTTAAACATTTATTCTGTTTATATATTAATAAATTTAAATTGTTAACATTAGCTAATAATAATAATATTGGAAATGGAAGAATACTTATAATTCACTAGTAAAATTGAATTCTTTTTTTGAAAATTTAAAGAATAAAAGGAATTTTTTAAAAAATTAAAGAGATGTGTTGAAAATAAGTCATGGTGTCCTAAGATTAAATACCTATTATTTTTTATTTATTTTTTGGTGAAAAAACACCTATTATTTTTAGTTGCATTGTTTTGACAACAAAAATTCTCCTATAATCGTTCATAAACATAATCAATAACACACGTACACACAAAAAATAAAAAAATTGTGTATGCTGGCATAAAAAATCCCAAGTTTAAGATAATTCACGTGTTAAATCGTATCAACAATTACTAAAATCATTCAATTAAAGTGTACTTTTGTTCTTTTCATGTAATTTCAAATGATATATTCTATCAACATTTATAAAATCATTCAAATAAAATGTTATGTTTTTCAAATAATTTTAGAAATATAAACAGTTAACAAAAACCATTATATTCTTTTATGCTGTTTCTCAATGCTAGATGTTTTATAAAAACATAAGCTCAGCTTGTTTTTATTTATGTTATCTTTTCTCTTAAATAAATAAATATTTAAATAATAGAAAAAATAATAATAGAATTTGAAAGAAAAGCTGGAATTTGGTAATAATCCATGTTATTTAGGGTGTGCATGACAACCTTCCCGGAATCAATTTCTTTTTAATTTCTGTTCCCGGGAACAAAAATGGATAGGAAATTTGTTTGGTAAAACCGGTTTATTTTTTTGTTCCCGGGATGAACCGATTTAATTTTTGTGCCGGGGAACAGAAAAAAGAATAAAAAAATTTCTGCCTTTTATAATACAAAAAAAAAATCTGATTTTTTGTTCCCTGGTACAAAATGAGAAACACTTGTCTATCTCAATTACTCTCCACCACCACCATTATCTCGACATGACCACCACTACCATTGTCGTCGTTGACGTCATACCACCAATGTCGTTGTCACCACCACTAGGATTCCACCGCCACCACCACCACCACCTCCACTCATCGCCACATCACCACCACCATATCACCACAACCATTACCATGCCACCACCATCGCCACCACTACCACTACCACCACCCCCACTATTGTTGCAGCCAATGTCGTCACCATCACCACCATGCCATTGCCACCAACCACTGCGGTCACCATCACCACCATGCCACCGCCACCATCGTCGCAACCACTGTCGTCACCACCGCCACCTTCGCCACCAACTACCACCACCGTCGTCGTAGTCACCGCCACCGCCACCACCACCATGTCATTGCCGCCGCCGCCGCCACCACCATCACCGCAACCACCGCCGTCACCACCACCGTCGTCGCAGTCATTGCTGTCTCCAGCACCACCATGTCATTACCACCACCGTCACCGTCGACACCACCATTGTCGCAGCCACTGTCGTCACCACTACCACCATGCCACCGCCACGCCTCCAACAATCGCCACTGCCGTCACCACCACCACCATCGCCACCATCACCACCAACTACCCACACCGTCGTCACAGCCACTGTAGTCTCCACTACCACTGTCGCCGTCGCCGCCATCACCACTACTGTCGTCGTCCCCGCCACTATTACCACCACTACACCATATGGAAAAGAAAGTGTAATATGAAAAAAACTTATGCTTAACAGAATTATAATTTTTTATATTATTTGTTATGTTATCAAACGCAATTCTCATTCTCGGAATAAAAAATAGAACATGTTATCAAACACATTTTTTTTCTCAGAAACTGTTCCAAGGCACTAAAATAGAAAAGAATTGTTTCTTTTCAGAAACAGTGCCAGGGAACAGAATAGTTGTCATGCACACCCTTAGTCTTAAGTTAAGTGCACTAAATTTATTCAATTACTTCTCAGTAATTTTACTCTCAAAGGAATCATACAAATATAGTCAAAAGATATTACACTCTATGCTAAATAAATTATCTAAGACAAAAAAACTAATAGCTTTGACAGATTTTCCATGAGTGACTAAATCCAGGTTTCTATTCTAACCTGTGAAAATTACTTTCTCAAGTAACACAAGACACATCAAAAAGTTACATGCACTCCAAAATGCAAAACATATACCAGTAGTGTAACTCTTGTTACAAAAATATACATGATTCAGCTTTTGGAATAAATGACAACACACTTTAGCCAAATAATTCAAACATTGATTATTAAAATGCAGTATCACTCGTTGTATTCAAAAATCAAGCTTCCCTTATTATAGACGCAGGGTTACATTGCTCAGTTACATTGGGCCATTAAAATAATAATGCTAATATATAATTGTCAACCTAATGATATATAACAGTTACATAATTTAATAATATATACATCAAATAAAACAAACGATGAATTTCAAACGGTTATGAATTTCAAATCGCATGGTAGCGGAACAATCCCCTCCTATTAGAGTACGAAGGGACGAAATGCTCAACTTGCTGAGAAGAAAATAAAAATCCTTACACCCTAATGCCTTGATGAATATGTTCACCAGCTGCATAGTTGATCAAATGTATGCGGTAGATATTGTTTTGGCCAAGAGGTGCTCATGGACAAAATGGCAATCGAGTTCAATATGTTTTGTGCATTCGTAGAAGACAGGGTTGACGGATTGATAGCAATATGTAATGCGACTTGATTATCACAAAATAATTGCATAAGTGCATGGTGGTGTATCCCAAGAAACGCAAGAAAGGACTTCAGCAATAAGAGCTCAGAAGTAATGGCTGTCATGGAGCGATATTCAACATCAACATAAAAGCGAGAAAATGTTGCCTACTTTTTTAGTCTTCTAGGAGACAAGAGATTAACCAAGCATGACAAAATATCCTATAAGGGATAGCTGCGTAAGTGGGCAGCTGGTCTAGTCCAGTCACAATAGGCACACAACTGTATGTTCTTTTCTAATGGGAACAAGATACCTTGGCTTGAATTAGATTTTATATAACGCAAAATGTGCATGACTGCATTAGTTGTTTAGGAGCCTACATAAATTAAAATAAAGTATGAACTGCATAGCACAACTCAGGTTGCATAATTGAGAGATATACCAAGCGACGATAACACGCCAGATTTTCCAAATCACTCCATTAGCTACATCCAATTGATGATGTTGCTCAATAGGAAAATTCGTAGGCTTGCATCCCATCATACCTAGATGTGGCTATTCAGGTCAATATGAATTTGAAACGAACATGAATACTGTAACACCCTATTATCGGAACGGTATTAAGCGTAGCTCATTTATTTAATAAATGCAAAAGCTTATCTTATTGATTCACAATTGGACTTATATCAAAATATGAATAAACTTTTGCATTTTATAATCTATAGCAATTTACCAGTTCTTTTGTATCCAATTCAACAATGTAATGATTTATGACACCTCACGTCCTTTTTAAATATAAAACTGACGATATTTTGTTTGTAATTTGGACATCTAGGGATAATTCCCATTGTCGTATTATCACCTAATTGACAGTATATCCAATTTCTACAATCTAGAATCCTTCCATGGATTTTATCTTAATGGCTCCATGCCAATGATTTCATCAAATAATCAATTAATCATAATTTAACTTCCAACAATAACATGGAAGGATAAATACAAAATAACCTCGTAGATTTATCCTTGACGTACATTATGAATAAATTAAGGCTTACATATAGTCCTTATACATGTGTCTCCAAATGAAAAATACAAATCTTATACAAATGTATATATATATATATATATATATATATATATATATATATATAAACACTTCCTATGCTCTCCAAATTATACGATCATGTCATATACATCAAAGGGTGATCAAAATACAATATCCCTTATGTGTTTATCCAAAATGACTAACCAACACGCAACATACATCATTCCCTACACAAGCCTCTTGCCCAGGGAAGGTCCAACTCCAACATCCCAAGTACCTATACCTGAAAAGAGGACCCAAAAATGCGGTGTAAGATAAACATCTCAGTAAACTAGGGGCTCTTGGTGGATTCCTCTACCCCTCGAAAGTTTGGAGAATAGAGTTCATTTTTGTCTTTGATTGATGCCTTGGTTTGAAGTGCTTGCTCGAGTGTCTCCTCTTTCTTCTTCTTTTTACGTTGTTCGTGTGCCTCGAGAGAACCAGCGAGATCATCGACCGTGAGCATTGCTAGGTCCTTTAACTTTTCTATGGCACGTACGATATTCTCGAAACTATCGGTTAATGTAAAAACCCGCACCATTAAATTAGGAATTTAAATAAATTAATTATGAGTTTGAGAAAATAATTCCATAATAGACTTAAATAATTAATATAAGGGTTTAATAACACTGAAAGCCGCTTTTCTGATGAAAAGTGCAGATAGCGGTTCTGCTTCCCGATATAAGTGTGTACCGCTGAAGTATCCCAAAAAATTATAATAAGTACATGAATATTCCTAGTATAATACCTAGGTTTAGTATACCAAGTTTGGAGTCAAAATAATGAGAATTGACGTCAGGACTGATATCGGCTACGTAAAAATGCGTACCAGCAAAGTACTGCGAAAATTATAATAAAAATATGATAAATCTCTGAATAATGGCTAGATTCAGAATATGAAGTTTGAGATTAAAATGATTAGAGGAGCTATTAGTGCTAATACAATGGGATTAAACTTAATAAGCGTATAAATAGGCTTGGCACAAAGACCTAGGTCAGTTCCTTCATATCTCTACGTGAATTTTTTGAGGCTCTTGGGGTGTAGCCACCTTGTCTCCGCCTTCCCTCTCCATAGAACCTTCAAGAGGCCACCTTCCCTCTTGATTTCTTCACAAAAACTCCATATTTGAGTATGCTCAAGCCTTGAGAGGTTGAAAGGCAATGCATTTCTGAGTTTGAGTGAGTGTTGGGGGATGACTTCTTGGTGTGTGTTGTGGGAGCCATTTTCTTGGCATTTGAGGCTTCAAGAAGCCATCTTTTGGTAGAAAATATCGATCTTGAGGTTGCATTTCGTGGCTTTTCAGTGGCAGATCATTGGAGCTGAGTTGAGAGCTCCAATATCACCTTTTTCCTCTGTTTTGAGCCTTTGGGGTACATTCCTTAACTTTGTTCATGAGTTTCTATGTTAAAGATCAAGTCTTGGCATGTAAAACAATATGATTAAGTAACCAACTGGAACAACACTGACCTAAATGTGTCTAAAAATGCATGCTTGGAAGTTGAGGAGTGTTAAAAATGGAACCTTGAAGAGATATCTTCGCGAAATGCAGAAACTGCATTCTGTCGCAAAATATCCGGATATGATATCCGGATATGGATATCCGGATATGCCCTAGAGAAATATCTGGATATTCTGGGAATTTCGAGTTATGCACTGTTCTGTCCAAACAGAAGTGTAGATTGGGTTTCTGGACCCATGATTGGTTAATGTGAACTTTTGTAATAAGTTAACTAAGCCAGAATCATTTAGATTAAAGGAATATGGCTTTGGGAAAAGCCTAAGAGCACAAAACGAAAAAGGAAACCCTGTGTGGGGCACATTTTCAGGTACAGGTACCTCTAAGGTTGAGACCTCTAGCGGCAGGAGGCCAGAGTTGAGCTGATATTATGCATGCTGCTTTACTGTCATACCTGGACATGATTATGCTTTGTTATCGCGATATGGCTATATGACTTGAGACTTGATCTAGATATGTGTTTTATTTGGTGAGCATGGGGGTTGTCCATGCCACATTGGTATGAGCTATGTTTATTTCTGGCTTGCGTTGTATCCTTGTATCAGGATACTGTCTGGTCAACATGTTGTAGTTCCATGACTTGATACACTATTTATATTATGAGGTTATTCAGTGTAGTTGTTTATTGCAATTTACATACAGACGATATTTTGAAATGGAATATTTAAATCCACTTGGTTCATAATGAATAGTTTTATAATTGGTCAGATCACTGTTGGATAAAGATTGGATGGTTGAAATTTGTCATGTATATAGAGAAGGTAATCAAGTGGCAGATTGGATGGCTTCAAGTGTTAGCCAAGCTGTTTGGGATACCCAGTGGCATGATAGAGTTCCTACTCGATATGAAAAGCTAGTCTTAGATGACAGGAGGGGCACCTTGGTGCCCAGAAACAATCTGTGTAGTTTTCTTTTCTTTCCTTTGTATACAAAAAAAAAATTAAAATTGTTTCATAATTTGAAAAAGTTAGCTTCCGCATTTACTGAGTTGCGCTATTACCATTTATATGTTTAATACACCGGGTGCATACGGGGTGTTATAGTTCCCTCTGTTATACTCCTTATTTGTGCAAGTTGTATATATTTCATATTTGTTTTTTCAAATAATCATTTTTATTATTTGTTGTACCTTGCGATAAATTAATGGATTATAAAGGAAGGAACAAATTAGAAAAAAATTTGTGTTGATTTAACCATAGAAAAGTTATGAATATTTTAAATATATTTTGAAAATAACAAGACCGAATCCATTGTTTTTTTAGTAAAAAGAAATAGCAAAAGCCCTTACTTCAACACACCCCTTTAATTTCTTTTTGTTTCTTTAAATTTTCAATTTTACTTGTGAATTATTATTATTATTAACAAATGCTAAAAATTTACATTTATTAATATTTTGTAACAATTAATCTACAAATGATAATATTACTAGTGTTTAGAAGAAAAAAATTGAAAGTTGTCTACTGTTTTTCTTAATTTAATAATTAAAAATCAATGTGAATAGACATTTTTGTAATCAATCAATAATTTTTACGTTTTGATACTTTCACAATATACAAGTGGTCAACTCGTATAATTTAATTTTGTATTTTCCTATATTTTATTATTTAAGATATAAATTATACTTAAATAGATAAAATAAAAAAGAAAAAAAAATTTATAAAACAGAATAAGAACGTTACATAACCAGCTGGTCCAACTTGATCACTCTTACGTGGATCCTCTTATATATTTCGAATGGATCCTCTTATGTGGAAAAATGGTCATGTGGTCATGTTATTTGATCACAACCACTCATTTAAAAATTATACATTTTCTCTCTCTTACCTCATCATCAATGAGTGACTGTGATCAAATAACATGATCACTCTTACACATGCGAGGATATATTCCCATATTGGACCTTCGTCATGTACTTCACTCAGAACACAAGTAACAGAAAAACCTTAAAGCTTTCAAGAAACCAAACCCCAACTGTGTTACTGTCAACAGTGGAATACGACAACAACGTTGATCTCTGTACTCATTTATCACTTGCTAGGTGTCCTTGTAATACAATGGTGTGTACCCATTTGTCACTTGGTAAGTGCCATTGCAACACAACCAATGAAGATGTCTGTGTTTCTTTAACCTTGATGGTCATATCTTGATGGTCAATGGCAACTAATACTGGCTCATAGGAGTAATTTAGTATATGTATGTTTAGATTGACGCTATCACAGTATCTCACGTGAACGTTTTTAGAAATGTTTTTATAAAATGTTTTGGAAAAAGTTTATTCGTATTTTTGTAAAACGTGTTAGTATTCTTTTAAAATAAAGCCTTCCGCTGTGAATGTTAAATATCATGTATGTTAACAACCGGAGTACTACGGGGTGTTACAGCCGGTTTTCATGAAAACTGGTGACCCGGTCGATTAACCGGTGACCCAGCCCGGTCCTAAAAAAAAAATTCCAAATTTTTTTTCAAAAAAAAATAAATCATAATGGACATATTTGAATATTTTTTTGCTTATTGACTTACATAAGTTATGTACCTACAACACTAATATTATCTCAATTGTGCATTATGCAGAAAATTTTGATTTGATTTGATTTATAGTCAGAGATGTCATTTTCTGAATTTAAAGCCCCGTATCACGATCATTATATTTTTATTTGATCCTTTATTGGATAATAGTATGTGATTTATTATTTTTTATATTAAAATATTTGAAATTTTTATTATTTTTTTTAGAATATTTGAGTATATTTATAATTTTTTAATATAAATTATAAAATTACATATAATTACCGGGTCATGCGGTTGAACCAGTGACCCACGGACCCAGTACATCGACCGGGTCAATGACCGAGCCGGTTTTAATAACATTGTGCCATATCGGATATGTTATGTTTTGTCCTATTTACCATACATCACTAGAAGGGTACATTTATTCTTTTCTGAAATGCAATATATATACACTGAACCACTGGTAATGTGAAAATTAAAAAAACAATAGCAAAATATAGATTTGAACAACTATTTCGTTGACAAAAAAAAATTGATGCAGACGTTTTCAGAATAGAAATTATACAAACACCAAAAGCAACGTTGATGCATATATTTTCAGCAAATTAATGGTTTTACATTTGTCACGTCACATGATCCAAAAAAAGTTTCTACGCACACATTCAAAAGGACAGAACAAATAAAATGATGAAAGAAAAAAAAATCATATAGATCCTACCTCTTGAATGTGTGTAAGAACTTTTTTTTCAAGTCATGTAACATGACAAATGTGAAACTCATTACATAAACACTAAAAGCAAAAATTGATTTGCCTGACAAAAGTAGGGAGAGTGAGAAAGTAAAATCTAGTTAACCATTAACACAGGACTCCTTTCATCAATAATTTTGTAGTTATACACTTGTATAATATTACCCTCTAAGCTAAATTAGTTTGTTTTTTACACTTCTATTATATTTGTTTTAAGGATTGAAAATGTCTTGCGAATGGTACTAAATTACAATGGGAAAGGATATACTTATCACTATAGAAGTTTATCACTTTTACAACCAACTTAATCACCGTTAATTTTTGTCAATCTAACGGTTATAATTTATTGGATTTATTGAGAATTAATAAGTGCGACCCAATAATTTCCAATAAATTATAACTGTTAGATTGGTGAAAATCAATGGTGATTAGGTTGGTTGTAAAAGTGATAAACTTTTTTGGTGAGAAGTATATCCTGCCCCAATTACAATATAGGCTTACTTTAAACCTTAAATCTTAGATAATATGATCCTTATCCATTAAATCGAAAAGTAAAGAGAACATTTCCTGCCTAATCATAAGTAATTTTAACCAAATAATAAAAGATAATGGTCCTTGTAAAAAATAAAAGCAAATAAAAAATTCAAAGACTCAGCCTACTTAGATTTTTTTCACTAATAATAAATTTACTAGAGTAAAAAAATCATATAATGTTAATTCTAAAGTTTAAAATTCAAACTAAATGATAAAAAAAATAAAAGCATTTTTTCCTTAGATCTTAGGTTAAAAATGGAGCCCCTATTTTAGAGGTTAAGGTATGCTAAAAAAACGAATCACAATAGATTAAAGTGAAAAACAGTTACGAAGATGGTCACTACTCACCACCAAAAATTGAAAATCTTGAGCTCATCGAGTTAATGGCTACTATAAGATTTTGAAAAGTACAATATTAAGATTATCAAAACAAAAATTCTCTCTAGTCAAAAAGCCAATTTACATATTTAAGTGTTTATATTCTTTTAAAGTTTAAATAAATTTTTTAGATTATTCCTTTCAATTATATCACCTTAAAAGAATTAGTTTCAATTGATTGATAATTTCCATTTTTAGCTTTTGATTGGTAGTGTAATTTTTATAAAAAAAGAAATAAAGAAAAGAAAAAATGCAAGAAGTGCAAAAAAATTCTGAAAGACTCCACAACCACAAGTATATACTCTGTTTCCACTCCAAATCCGATTTCTTCAGGGGAAATGAACTTGGACATGAAAATTGAACTAGAATTTCAACTTCCCCTAAAACCCTAAATCCCCAATTTTTCTCCCCTTTTCCCATTTAACAAAACCCTAAAACCCAGAACAACAAAATGGCCATTGAGGAAAACCAAGGTTAGGATTTTTAAATAGGATAGGAGAGGAGAGGGTGAGTCATGATGAAATGTTAGCCATTAGATATATAAAATGATTCAAGTGCCAAAGGGGATAGATCAAGTGTCCTACACGTGAGGGGTTGCATGTGTCACTATCTATGTGTCTTAATTTTATACAACTATCATATTGATCGCAAGCTCCTTGTGGATGATGAAATAGGCATAACCGCATAAGGATGAAAAAAAAAAACTCAAATAAATAAGTACCTCACCTACTTACAATTTTTTCTTGTAAAACCAGACACTTAGAATGCCCTCACAACATACAAAAATGACAATGAGTAGTTAGAGAAATTTAAACCATAAACTCTGCTTGCTATTGGTGCTATCAATACAAAAAATTCAAATTGAACAAGCGAAATCAAGCGATTTTTAAACCATAAATTCTGCTTGCTATTTTCTGCTTCAGAATAAGAGAAAATATCAATACATCTGTTTCTACACACGAATCCTAATACTGTTATCAATCCTAAAAGGCATCAAGAACAGAAAAATTAAAGCGATTTTTGTATGGATCGAAGGCCAATCTCATCCCCTTTCTTTAAGCCTCTCCTTGATACAAAATCTTTAACCCAATTTCCAATGAAAACATAGCTTCTTGAAGAAACCCATTTCTTGAAAATTAAAGAATGAATGGAGGCAGTGTCTACATCCCAAATGTCAACTTGAACACCTCTTTCAACGTCTCCATCCAACACCGGCACCACCAAATTCTCAGCAAAATCTTTAGGGAGCAAGAGCCTCCTCATGTTGCCAAGATCACTGCCATTAAGGACTTTCTTGATCTTCCAAGGGTCATCATAAAGCATCAAATCCAAAGAGTAACCCCATTATGTACCAAAAAAAAAAAAAAAGAGTAACCCCAACTTCTCTCTACACACACCTTCTTTCTTGCAGCAACATGAGTTTCTTCATAAATCTTCCTCTTCTTGGTTAAAGAAACAGAGACATCATCAGTGTCGTATGCAGTTGCTGACATTTCTTTCATGTTTTTGTGAATTGGGTTTTGGTTTCTTGAAAGCTATGAGGTTTTTCTGTTTTCCTGTTACGGGTCAATATATATAGAAGTTGCCTTTTATGCCAGCCCACTTCACTTTAAATGTTTATTCTGCTATATAATTTTAACATCTTTTTATTTTATTTTAATTTTTATCTATACAGATATAATTTATATCTTAGATAATTCTTATTCAAAATATAGGAAAAATAAAAAATTAAATTGTAGGACTTGAGCATTTGTAGTTTTGTGAAGATATCAAAACGTAAAAAAAATATTGACTGATTATAAAAATATTAATTTACGTTGATATTTAATTATTAAACTAACAAAAATTGTAGGCAACTTTCACTTTTTTCCCCTAAACAGTTATTATGCCACCTCACTTAAACATTTATTCTGGTTATATATTAATAAATTTAAATTGTTAACATTAGCTAATAATAATAATATTGGAAATGGAAGAATACTTATAATTCACAAGTAAAACTGAATTTTTTTTTTTGAAAATTTAAAGAATAAAAGGAATTTTTAAAAAAATTAAAGAGATGTGTTGAAAATAAGTCATGGTGTCCTAAGATTAAACACCTATTATTTTTAGTTGCATTGTTTGGAAAAAAAATTTAATTATTGCATTTTAATTAAATAATTACGCATTTATTGCAGTTTTGGAAATAATTACGAATCTATTGGACAATGTGACGCCTCATTTAGGCGTCTCTCACCTAAGGTTGACACGTGTCATTTTTTTTTTCTAAAAAAATAATAATTTAATCATAAAACTTCTGAAGGCCATACCTTTTGACTCGAGTATCCAATTCAGGTAATTCTTTTTTTGATTCCACATAACTTTTCGAGATCTACGCAATGACATCTCATTTGATATATTTTATTTCTCACAAACGTAATTTAAATTTAAATTAGGTAATCCTTCTTCCTTAGAGATTTAGAATATTTATTTAGTTATTTCCTTTATTAATACAGATTTTTCAAATTGATTATTGAGTTTAAATCACAAATCAAATCTTTATTTTGTTTTCCATATTAATAATAATTGTTACTTTTAATTTAAATCACAAACCAAATTTTTTTATAATAAAAATAAAAAAATTATTTTTAAATTAAATCACACATCAAATCTTGATTTATTTTTTATATTAAATCACAAACGTGGAACTCAGAGGCTTCTGAGTTTAAAAATGTGACACGTGTCAACACCTGACACGTCACCAATCACGTCTAAATTAGGTTTCAATCAAGAGGCAATCACGCCTAATTTAGGTAATTTTTTTTTAAAAACATTCATAAGCCATCATTAATTTCAGACCACGAATAATAACCCAGAAGCTTATAGCATTAATCATTAATTTCAAAAATAATATCCTTTTTTCTTAGATATTTAGAATATTTATTTAATTATTTTCTTTTTTTCTACAGATTTTTCAAATTGATTTTTTAGTTTAAATCACAAATCAAATCTTTATATTGTTTTCCTTATTAGTAATAATTTTTATTTTTAATTTTAATTTAAATCACAATCCAAATTTTTGTTATAATAAAAAAAGTATTATAAAAAAAATTAAATCAAATCAAAATTTTATTTATTTCTTTATATTAAATCACAAACCCAGAACTCAGAGGCTTCTTGGTTTAACCGCTCTTATAATACCATTCTTGCAAATTAAAATTGTGTTTATGAGAAATAAAATATATCAAATGAGATGTCATTGCGTAGATCTCGAAAAGTTATGTGGAATCAAAAAAAGAATTACCTAAATTGGATACCGGAGTCAAAAGTTATGACCTTCAGAAATTTTATGATTAAATTATTATTTTTTTGAAAAAAAATTACAAGTGTCAACCTTAGGTGAGAGACGCCCCAATGGGGCGTCTCCCCTCAGATGAGAGACGCCTAAATGAGGCGTCACATGTGACGCTCAAAAAAAGCGTCACATTATGCAATAGATCCGTAATTATTTCTAAAATTGCAATAAATGCGTAATTATTTAATTAAAATGCAATAATTAAATTTTTTTGCCTGTATTGTTTTGACAACAAAAATTCTCCTACGTACAGAAAAAAATAAAAAAATTGAACTAACAAAAATATTATGCTAATAATAATAATATTGGAAATGGAAGAATACTTATAACATTATTTACGTTGATATTCTCCTAAAAATATTTATTTACGTTGATATTTAAACATCGTTGATATTGAACATCGTTGATACTAAAAAAATAATTGAACATCGTTCATAAACATATTCTCCTAAAAATATTAATTTACGTTGATATTTAATTATTAAACTAACAAAAATTGTAGGCAACTTTCACTTTTTTTTCCCTAAACAGTTATTATGCCACCTCACTTAAACATTTATTCTGTTTATATATTAATAAATTTAAATTGTTAACATTAGCTAATAATAATAATATTGGAAATGGAAGAATACTTATAATTCACAAGTAAAATTGAATTTTTTTTTTGAAAATTTAAAGAATAAAAGGAATTTTTTAAAAAATTAAAGAGATGTGTTGAAAATAAGTCATGGTGTCCTAAGATTAAACACCTATTATTTTTAGTTGCATTGTTTGGAAAAAAAATTTAATTATTGCATTTTAATTAAATAATTACGCATTTATTGCAGTTTTGGAAATAATTACGGATCTATTGCAAATTGTGACGCCTTTTTTGGGCGTCACATGTGACGCCTCATTTAGGCGTCTCTCACTTAAGGTTGACACGTGTCATTTTTTTTCTAATAAAAAATAATAATTTAATCATAAAACTTCTGAAGGCCATAACTTTTGACTCGGAGTATCCAATTCAGGTAATTCTTTTTTTGATTCCACATAAATTTTCGAGATCTACGCAATGACATCTCATTTGATATATTTTATTTCTCACAAACGTAATTTAAATTTAAATTAGGTAATCCTTCTTCCTTAGAGATTTAGAATATTTATTTAATTATTTCCTTTATTAATACAGATTTTTCAAATTGATTTTTGAGTTTAAATCACAAATCAAATCTTTATTTTGTTTTCCTTATTCATAATAATTGTTACCTTTAATTTAAATCACAAACCAAATTTTTTTATAATAAAAAAAATTATTTTTAAATTAAATCACACATAAAATCTTGATTTATTTTTTATATTAAATAACAAACGCAGAACTCAGAGGATTCTGAGTTTAAAAATTTGACACGTGTCAACACCTGACACGTCACCAATCACGTCTAAATTGGGTTTCAATCAAGAGGCAATCACGCCTAATTTAGGTAATTTTATTTTTGAAAAACATTCATAAGCCATCATTAATTTCAGACCACGAATAATAACCCAGAAGATTATAGCATTAATCATTAATTTCAAAAATAATATCCTTTTTCCTTAGATATTTAGAATATTTATTTAATTATTTTCTTTATTTCTACAGATTTTTCAAATTGATTTTTTAGTTTAAATCACAAATCAAATCTTTATTTTGTTTTCCTTATTAAAAATAATTTTTATTTTTAATTTTAATTTAAATCATAAATCAAATTTTTTTTATAATAAAAAAAGTATTATAAAAAAAAATTAAATCACAAATCAAAATTTTATTTATTTCTTTATATTAAATCACAAACCCAGAACTCAGAGGCTTCTTGGTTTAACCGCTCTTATAATACCATTCTTGCAAATTAAAATTGTGTTTATGAGAAATAAAATATATCAAATGAGATGTCATTGCGTAGATCTTGAAAAGTTATGTGGAATCAAAAAAACAATTACCTAAATTGGATACCCGAGTCAAAAGTTATGTCCTTCAGAAGTTTTATGATTAAAATATTATTTTTTTAGAAAAAAATGACACGTGTCAACCTTAGGTGAGAGACGCCCAGGGGAGACGCCTAAATGAGGCGTCACATGTGACGCCCAAAAAAAGCGTCACATTGTGCAATAGATCCGTAATTATTTCTAAAATTACAATAAATGCGTAATTATTTAATTAAAATGCAATACTTAAATTTTTTTGCCTGTATTGTTTTGACAACAAAAATTCTCCTATAATCGTTCATAAACATAATCAATAACACACGTACACAAAAAAAATAAAAAAATTGAACT
This sequence comes from Gastrolobium bilobum, assembly GCF_033153095.1. Classification (NCBI taxonomy): domain Eukaryota; kingdom Viridiplantae; phylum Streptophyta; class Magnoliopsida; order Fabales; family Fabaceae; genus Gastrolobium; species Gastrolobium bilobum. The sequence goes on along the minus strand of NW_026899167.1, from coordinate 28,703 downwards.
AACAAAAATATTATGCTAATAATAATAATATTGGAAATGGAAGAATACTTATAACATTATTTACGTTGATATTCTCCTAAAAATATTTATTTACGTTGATATTTAAACATCGTTGATATTGAACATCGCATCGTTGATACTAAAATAATAATTGAACATCGTTCATAAACATATTCTCCTAAAAATATTAATTTACGTTGATATTTAATTATTAAACTAACAAAAATTGTAGGCAACTTTCACTTTTTTTTCCCTAAACAGTTGTTATGCCACCTCACTTAAACATTTATTCTGTTTATATATTAATAAATTTAAATTGTTAACATTAGCTAATAATAATAATATTGGAAATGGAAGAATACTTATAATTCACTAGTAAAATTGAATTCTTTTTTTGAAAATTTAAAGAATAAAAGGAATTTTTTAAAAAATTAAAGAGATGTGTTGAAAATAAGTCATGGTGTCCTAAGATTAAACACCTATTATTTTTAGTTGCATTGTTTTGACAACAAAAATTCTCCTATAATCGTTCATAAACATAATCAATAACACACGTACACACAAAAAATAAAAAAATTGTGTATGCTGGCATAAAAAATCCCAAGTTTAAGATAATTCACGTGATAAATCGGATCAACAATTACTAAAATCATTCAATTAAAGTGTACTTTTGTTCTTTTCATGTAATTTCAAATGATATATTCTATCAACATTTATAAAATCATTCAAATAATAATGTTATGTTTTTCAAATAATTTTAGAAATATAAACAGTTAACAAAAACCATTATATTCTTTTATGCTGTTTCTCAATGCTAGATGTTTTATAAAAACATAAGCTCAGCTTGTTTTTATTTATGTTATCTTTTCTCTTAAATAAATAAATATTTAAATAATAGAAAAAATAATAATAGAATTTGAAAGAAAAGCTGGAATTTGGTAATAATCCATGTTTTAGGGTGTGCATGACAACCTTCCCGGAATCAATTTCTTTTTAATTTCTGTTCCCGGGAACAAAAATGGATAGGAAATTTGTTTGGTAAAACCGGTTTATTTTTTTGTTCCCGGGATGAACCGATTTAATTTTTGTGCCGGGGAACAGAAAAAAGAATAAAAAAATTTCTGCCTTTTATAATACAAAAAAAAAATCTGATTTTTTGTTCCCTGGTACAAAATGAGAAACACTTGTCTATCTCAATTACTCTCCACCACCACCATTATCTCGACATGACCACCACTACCATTGTCGTCGTTGACGTCATACCACCAATGTCGTTGTCACCACCACTAGGATTCCACCGCCACCACCACCACCACCTCCACTCATCGCCACATCACCACCACCATATCACCACAACCACTACCATGCCACCACCATCGCCACCACTACCACTACCACCACCCCCACTATTGTTGCAGCCAATGTCGTCACCATCACCACCATGCCATTGCCACAACCACTGCGGTCACCATCACCACCATGCCACCGCCACCATCGTCGCAGCCACTGTCGTCACCACCGCCACCTTCGCCACCAACTACCACCACCGTCGTCGTAGTCACCGCCACCGCCACCACCACCATGTCATTACCGCCGCCGCCGCCACCACCATCACCGCAACCACCGCCGTCACCACCACCGTCGTCGCAGTCATTGCTGTCTCCAGCACCACCATGTCATTACCACCACCGTCACCGTCGACACCACCATTGTCGCAGCCACTGTCGTCACCACTACCACCATGCCACCGCCACGCCTCCAACAATCGCCACTGCCGTCACCACCACCACCATCGCCACCATCACCACCAACTACCCACACCGTCGTCACAGCCACTGTAGTCTCCACTACCACTGTCGCCGTCGCCGCCATCACCACTACTGCCGTCGTCCCCGCCACTATTACCACCACCACACCATATGGAAAAGAAAGTGTAATATGAAAAAAACTTATGCTTAACAGAATTATAATTTTTTATATTATTTGTTATGTTATCAAACGCAATTCTCATTCTCGGAATAAAAATAGAACATGTTATCAAACACATTTTTTTTCTCAGAAACTGTTCCAAGGCACTAAAATAGAAAAGAATTGTTTCTTTTCAGAAACAGTGCCAGGGAACAGAATAGTTGTCATGCACACCCTTAGTCTTAAGTTAAGTGCACTAAATTTATTCAATTACTTCTCAGTAATTTTACTCTCAAAGGAATCATACAAATATAGTCAAAAGATATTACACTCTATGCTAAATAAATTATCTAAGACAAAAAAGCTAATAGCTTTGACAGATTTTCCATGAGTGACTAAATCCAGGTTTCTATTCTAACCTGTGAAAATTACTTTCTCAAGTAACACAAGACACATCAAAAAGTTACATGCACTCCAAAATGCAAAACATATACCAGTAGTGTAACTCTTGTTACAAAAATATACATGCTTCAGCTTTTGGAATAAATGACAACACACTTTAGCCAAATAATTCAAACACTGATTATTAAAATGCAGTATCACTCGTTGTATTCAAAAATCAAGCTTCCCTTATTATAGACGCTGGGTTACATTGCTCAGTTACATTGGGCCATTAAAATAATAATGCTAATATATAATTGTCAACCTAATGATATATAACAGTTACATAATTTAATAATATATACATCAAATAAAACAAACGATGAATTTCAAACGGTTATGAATTTCAAATCGCATGGTAGCGGAACAATCCCCTCCCATTAGAGTACGAAGGGACGAAATGCTCAACTTGCTGAGAAGAAAATAAAAATCCTTACACCCTAATGCCTTGATGAATATGTTCACCAGCTGCATAGTTGATCAAATGTATGCGGTAGATATTGTTTTGGCCAAGAGGTGCTCATGGACAAAATGGCAATCGAGTTCAATATGTTTTGTGCATTCGTAGAAGACAGGGTTGACGGATTGATAGCAATATGCAATATGTAATGCGACTTGATTATCACAAAATAATTGCATAAGTGCATGGTGGTGTATCCCAAGAAACGCAAGAAAGGACTTCAGCAATAAGAGCTCAGAAGTAATGGCTGTCATGGAGCGATATTCAACATCAACATAAAAGCGAGAAAATGTTGCCTACTTTTTTAGTCTTCTAGGAGACAAGAGATTAACCAAGCATGACAAAATATCCTATAAGGGATAGCTGCGTAAGTGGGCAGCTGGTCTAGTCCAGTCACAATAGGCACACAACTGTATGTTCTTTTCTAATGGGAACAAGATACCTTGGCTTGAATTAGACTTTATATAACGCAAAATGTGCATGACTGCATTAGTTGTTTAGGAGCCTACATAAATTAAAATAAAGTATGAACTGCATAGCACAACTCAGGTTGCATAATTGAGAGATATACCAAGCGACGATAACACGCCAGATTTTCCAAATCACTCCATTAGCTACATCCAATTGATGATGTTGCTCAATAGGAAAATTCGTAGGCTTGCATCCCATCATACCTAGATGTGGCTATTCAGGTCAATATGAATTCGAAACGAACATGAATACTGTAACACCCTATTATCGGAACGGTATTAAGCGTAGCACATTTATTTAATAAATGCAAAAGCTTATCTTATTGATTCACAATTGGACTTATATCAAAATATGAATAAACTTTTGCATTTTATAATCTATAGCAATTTACCAGTTCTTTTGTATCCAATTCAACAATGTAATGATTTCTGACACCTCACGTCCTTTTTAAATATAAAACTGACGATATTTTGTTTGTAATTCGGACATCTAGGGATAATTCCCATTGTCGTATTATCACCTAATTGACAGTATATCCAATTTCTACAATCTAGAATCCTTCCATGGATTTTATCTTAATGGCTCCATGCCAATGATTTCATCAAATAATCAATTAATCATAATTTAACTTCCAACAATAACATGGAAGGATAAATACAAAATAACCTCGTAGATTTATCCTTGACGTACATTATGAATAAATTAAGGCTTACATATAGTCCTTATACATGTGTCTCCAAATGAAAAATACAAATCTTATACAAATATATATATATATATATATATATATATGTATATATATATATAAACACTTCCTATGCTCTCCAAATTATACGATCATGTCATATACATCAAAGGGTGATCAAAATACAATATCCCTTATGTGTTTATCCAAAATGACTAACCAACACGCAACATACATCATTCCCTACACAAGCCTCTTGCCCAGGGAAGGTCCAACTCCAACATCCCAAGTACCTATACCTGAAAAGAGGACCCAAAAACGCGGTGTAAGATAAACATCTCAGTAAACTAGGGGCTCTTGGTGGATTCCTCCACCCCTCGAAAGTTTGGAGAATAGAGTTCATTTTCGTCTTTGATTGATGCCTTGGTTTGAAGTGCTTGCTCGAGTGTCTCCTCTTTCTTCTTCTTTTTACGTTGTTCGTGTGCCTCGAGAGAACCAGCGAGCTCGTCGACCGTGAGCATTGCTAGGTCCTTTGACTTTTCTATGGCACGTACGATATTCTCGAAACTATCGGTTAATGTAAAAACCCGCACCATTAAATTAGGAATTTAAATAAATTAATTATGAGTTTGAGAAAATAATTCCATAATAGACTTAAATAATTAATATAAGGGTTTAATAACGCTGAAAGCCGCTTTTCTGATGAAAAGTGCAGATAGCGGTTCTGCTTCCCGATATAAGTGTGTACCGCTGAAGTATCCCAAAAAATTATAATAAGTACATGAATATTCCTAGAATAATACCTAGGTTTAGTATACCAAGTTTGGAGTCAAAATAATGAGAATTGACGTCAGGACTGATACCGGCTACGTAAAAATGCGTACCAGCAAAGTACTGCGAAAATTATAATAAAAATATGATAAATCTTCGAATAATGGCTAGATTCAGAATATGAAGTTTGAGATTAAAATGATTAGAGGAGCTATTAGTGCTAATACAATGGGATTAAACTTAATAAGCGTATAAATAGGCTTGGCACAAAGACCTAGGTCAGTTCCTTCATATCTCTACGTGAATTTTTTGAGGCTCTTGGGGTGTAGCCACCTTGTCTCCACCTTCCCTCTCCATAGAACCTTCAAGAGGCCACCTTCCCTCTTGATTTCTTCACAAAAACTCCATATTTGAGTATGCTCAAGCCTTGAGAGGTTGAAAGGCAATGCATTTCTGAGTTTGAGTTTCAGTTTGAGTGAGTGTTGGGGGATGACTTCTTGGTGTGTGTTGTGGGAGCCATTTTCTTGGCATTTGAGGCTTCAAGAAGCCATCTTTTGGTAGAAAATATCAATCTTGAGGTTGCATTTCGTGGCTTTTCAGTGGCAGATCATTGGAGCTGAGTTGAGAGCTCCAAGATCACCTTTTTCCTCTGTTTTGAGCCTTTGGGGTACATTCCTTAACTTTGTTCATGAGTTTCTATGTTAAAGATCAAGTCTTGGCATGTAAAACAATATGATTAAGTAACCAACTGGAACAACACTGACCTAAATGTGTCTAAAAATGCATGCTTGGACGTTGAGGAGTGTTAAAAATGGAACCTTGAAGAGATATCTTCGCGAAATGCAGAAACTGCATTCTGTCGCAAAATATCCGGATATGATATCCGGATATGGATATCCGGATATGCCCTAGAGAAATATCTGGATATTCTGGGAATTTCGAGTTATGCACTGTTCTGTCCAAACAGAAGTGTAGATTGGGTTTCTGGACCCATGATTGGTTAATGTGAACTTCTGTAATAAGTTAACTAAGCCAGAATCATTTAGATTAAAGGAATATGGCTTTGGGAGAAGCCTAAGAGCACAAAACGAAAAAGGAAACGTTGTCGTAATGTAATGAAATTCTCGATGATGAATATTGATGATGTTTCTGGTATAAACAGACTGTGAGTGTACTGTTTGTTGACGTGGGCTGGTGTGGACTCTTTGTTTGGATTGATAGCTTGCAAGGTAAGCTTTTGTGTCCTCGGTTTAGCCCATTGTTGGTTCCACCATACCTCATGGAGGGATGGTTTATATGCATGATATGTTTTTATGAAATTATGTGATGATTATTGGAATGCTATTGAGCTGTTTTATTGAGTGCAAGTGCCATATGATATGTATGTGGTGTACCACCTAAACGGTAATCCCGAGTATATGGAGACATACAAGATGGAAACTCCGTGGGTGAGGTACAAGCGGTGTTCCTTGTACTGTAGGTTGTAGACATATGTAATCCCTACTTTTATTCTCTGGCCAGTAGAATGCATACACACATGACATGGATATATGCTGCAGTGCACAGATTTTGGAAATTATATTCTTATACTGTTTTGGAACTTATATTGCACATGTAAGTGAGCTTGGGGTGGAGATATCCTTGAGGACCCCTTGTCTTATTGAGATATTTTTTTAGAGATCTCACCCCGTGTTGGGGCATATTTTCAGGTACAGGTATCTCGGAGGTTGATACCTCTAACGGCAGGAGGCCGGAGTTGAGTTGATTATGCATGATGAATGATGATATGTCTAGATATTGATCGTGTTTATTTTCAGTAAATTATTATTTGACTTGAGACTTTGTTGGACTTTATTGGAAAGAAAGAGTTAGCTTCCGCATTTACTTAGTTGCACCATACCATTGGTATGTTAGTACACCAGATGCACACAGGGTGTTACATTTTATGGTATCAGAGAACTTCCAGGGAAAAAGCCTGTATGTATTGCAATAACTTAAGATGCCTTGTTGTGTGAACTATCTGCTGAGTTTCTTTTGGGTTTTACTATATTGATGCATGCGCGGCCACATTGTGTGGGCCTGATCAACTCATTCCTTGTGTAACGTGTGCAGAGTCATGGAACTTCCCCGGAGGACTCGAGAGACGAATAAGGGTCAGCCTGATCCTAACCTGACTGCATTAGCTGAGATGCAGGTGGCTAGACAAGCCGACCAGGAGGCCATTAGAGTGGCCAATCAGGTTATGTTGGACGCCGTGAGAGAGGCAAACAGGGAAGCTATAGAGGACGTACTTGAGGCGAATAGGCTGGCGAACATGACCATGATGAGGGTCATGTTGGAGGAGATGAGGACTGGTCATGTTGGTGGCCAGCATCCTCTGCCACCACCTCCACCGCCACCACCACCACCATCGCCTCCACCTAGTCACCAGGATGGGCATGGAGGAGGCGAGGTGCACATTCCTGAGGACGATAGTCAGAGCCTCATGGAGGGTGTTAGTCACCTCACAAGGATGATGCAACCCTTCTATGAGCTAAAGGAAGATCAAGAAACTAGAGACCGTCGGCTGAATGCTTTCCGTAAGCATAAGCCACCTTCGTTTGATGGATCCTATGATCCTATTGCTGCTGCTAGATGGCTCCAGGCCCTGGACAAGATATTCAGGGTGATGCAGTGTACGGATCCCCAGAAGTTAATGTTCATTACTTATATGCTGGAGGGAGACGCTCATGAGTGGTGGACGAACACCTCTCAGGTCTATGAGATGCAGGGTCATGTTAGGACGTGGCCATTCTTTGAGGAGCTATTTCTAGGGAGGTACTTTCGTATGATGCTCAAGAGAAGAAGCAAGGGGAGTTCGAGCGGTTGATGTAGGGCTTGATGTCTTTTAATGAGTACTTAGCTAAGTTCAATGAACTGGAAAAATTTGCACAATTTAGGATTGCTATGCCTACACCGACATTCTTGGCTTCTAAGTTCCGTAGGGGACATAATGAGCAGATAGCAGAAAGGATAGCTGGAGCGACATCAATAGACTTTGGCACAATGATTTAGCAGTGCCGTGATATAGAAGATGTATGTGTGGTCATCAAGGCTAAAAAGGCCAAATTATCTGAGGTGAAGGGAGTTAGTAGATCCACTTCCTGGAGAGATAAGAAGTTTGGAGGAAAGGGTAAAGGGAAGCAGTTATCTGCTAGGCAGGCGTCGAACCAGTTCAAGAGGACTTTGATGCAGGGGAGTGCAGCTAGACCTTCCACTACTCCCAGGTGTACTGGACGTGGGAGATCACATGTTGGGTCGTGTGCCACCGGTCAGATCATTTGTTTCCATTGTGGCAAGGAGGGCCACTATGCCAGAGATTGTCCTTCGTTAGCTGCTAGAGCTACAGCAGTTCAGGCGGTTCCTCTTCAGATGATTCCTTCTCCACCTACAGCGGTACCTGTTGTGCCACCAGCCATGGGCCGAGTGTATACCTTGGATCGCCAGCAGTTGTACCGAGCTTCGAACCTTGTGAGAGGTACCGTTTCTATTGGTAGTCGTGCTGTAGATGTATTATTTGACTCTGGGGCTACGCATTCTTTCATCACGACCCTGATTGCTTGAGTTTCCTATTTTTGTGCTTTCTCCACCGTTGCGGGTTACTGCCGCCACTGGAGAAAAGTGTGATACTTCCTTTGTACATCGCGATGTCGTGTTTCAGCGGGATGGCTGTGAGTACTCGGTAGATCTGATTAGATTGTCGATGGCTAATTTGGAGATAATCCTTGGCATGGACTGGTTGTCCAAGAATTGTGTGATGATTGATTGTTGTGCTAAGCGAGTGAGGATGTCTCCTTGTGATTCCCCTACCAGTTCTTCTCCTTATATTTCAGTGCTGTAGGCTAGGAGAGCCTTGAGAGCAGGGGCATTTGGTTATTTTATGTTAGGAGATTTGGTAAGTGGGACATAGGAGGATATTACCGGCATTCCTGTGGTGAGAAAATTCCTCGAGGTGTTTCCTGAGTTTCCACCACAGCGGTAGATAGAGTGCTGACCACTCAAGATACTTGATCGTGGAGAAAAAAAGCTGAGGAGAAAGGTCATAGCCATAGTCAAAGTGCAATGGGAACGAAGAACTCCAGAGGAGTGTACTTGGAAGCGGAAGGACGAGCTTCTCCGGCAATATCTCGAGTTTAGGGACAAGTATGTCTTTAATTTTGAAAACAAAATTCTTAAAAGGTGGGGTGAGTATAAGAACCTGCATCGCTAAATAATTAATTAAATAAGGTTATCGATACCGAAGCATGTATTTGATAAAGATTATGCATAATTATGATAAGATAAATGTTTAGAAAGTCGAATAATTCTTAAAGTTGCTTTTCTAACGAAAAGTGCAGATACCGATTCTGCTTCGCGGTATAGATGCGTACCGATGAACTATCCTGAAAAATTATAATAAAAATATGAATATTCCTAGAAAAATATCTAGGTAAAGGATATCAAGTTTGGAGTAAGAATAATGAGTGTTGATGCCAGAACTAATCCGAGTACGTATAAAATGTGTACTGGCAAAGTGGTACGAAAATTATAATAAAAATATGATAATTTCTAGAAAAATGGCTAGGTTCAGAAGAGGAAGTTTGAGATTAAAATAATTAGTGTTGCTATTAGAACTAATATTGACAGATTAAGTTAGTGCGCCTATAAATAGGAAGGCACAATAACCTATGTCAGAATTTTTGCATGCTTCTACATGAATGCAGCTGCTGCCTTCTGTGTTCTCCCCCTTGACACCCCTTCCCTCTTCAAGAGAACCCCAAGTGATCACCTTTCTCCTTTTTTTTCACCAAAACACTAGTGTTGAGTGTCAGCAAGCTTTGGGAGGTAGAAAGGCACCTCATTTCTGAGTTGTGGCCACAGTGTAGTGAGGGTTAGGGGCTGAATTCATTGGTTGTGGAGTGGAAGCCATTTCCTATGCATTTGAAGCTTCAAGAAGCTATTTTTGGAGAAAAAGGATCAAACTTGTGAACCATTTTCGTGACCTTGTAGTGGCAGAATCATTGAGCTGAGTAGAGAGCTCCAAGATCATCCCTCTTCTCTGTTTTGAGCCTTTGGGTATATGCTTCAACCTTTGTTCTTGAGTTTTCATGAAAAAGATCAAGTCTTGGAATGTTAAATGAGATGGTTATTTAACCAACATGAAGTACCCTAGCTTAAATGTATCTAAATATGCATGTTTGAATGTCTGGAAACACTAAAAATGGAACCTTGAAAGGATATCTTCGCGAAGATGCAAAACTGCATTCTGTCGCGAATATAGATATCTGGATATGTTCCCAGTGCTATCTGGATATTAGCCCAGTGCTATCCGGATATGGATATCCGGATATGCCCCCGAGGAATATCCGGATATTCTGGAAAATTCATAGTTTTAGTTATTGTGTCCAAACAAAAGCGTGGTTTAGGTTGTTGAACCCTATATTGGCTAGTATGAACCTCTGTAATGATCTAACTAAGTCAGAACCTAAGATATTGAAGGCTTATGGCTTTGAGAGAAGCTTACGACCATTAAACGATAAAGGAAATATTGTCCTAATGCAATGAAATGCTAGACTATGGATATTGATGATGTGAATGTTATGAAAACAAATCATTGACTTTGCTGGACTTTGTTATTGCGTGTGACCCTTTGGACACCGAGTTGTGAGGGAGGAGTTAGCTTGACAGGTAAGCTTCTGTTCCTCGGATTGATTTGTTGTTTGTTCCACCGACCTCTATTGGAAGATGGTTTATGTTCATGATATGCTTTTATGAAAATGATATATGCCTTGATATATGTCAGAAATATGTGGATATGCCTGTTGATTACTTACACGATCAGGCTGCGACCCTGGTGTGTAAGGTATAAGGCTACGACCCTTATGTTTAATGTAATGTATAGATGTGATGTTGACTACTTATACGATCAGGCTGCAACCCTGGTGTGTAAGGCATAAGGCTACGACCCTTATGTTAGGTAGGTCGCAGACGTGTGTAATTCCTATCTTGTTTTCTGGCCAATTGAACCCCACTTACATACATCACATGAGATATGAACTTGAACATGCATCGTATTTTGCGTTTTAAACTTATTATATACTTGCAAGTGAGTGATGAACCCTTAGTTCATCATGGTTTTTAGCAGGAATTAGGATCAAATTGTGTGATTAAATGATGAAAAACAAGGTCAATGTCCTAAGATTTCCTCAATTACAAGTTCAAGAGCTTTATTGGAAATTTGTATGATTTTTGTAGAAAAAGCAAGCTTGAAAGGCAACTGGAGAAGGAAGAAGATTCTGGAGCTCAAGAGGAGAAAAATTGCCTAAGTGTTGAGCGCTAAAACGTCCACACTGAGCGTTTTAGTGCCCTACTACAAGAAGAGGCCAAAACTTGCTGGTGATGAGCGCTAAAACGCCCACACAGAGCGTTTTAGCGCGCTGCTACACTTAGAAGATGGAAAATTGCTGGTCTTGGGCGCTAAAACGGCCTGCAATAAGCGTTTTAGCGCCCTGAAGTGGAAAAAAGACTCTGGTCTCCACCGCTAAAACGTCCAAATCAAGAGTTTTAGCGTTGGAGTCAGTTAAAGTCAGTTGAGCATTCACCAAGTTTGGATGCTAAAACGGTCATTCCTTAACGTTTTAGCGTTGGAGTCAGTTAAAAGCAGTTGAGCATACGTAAAGCATGGACGCTAAAACGGTCACTTATGGACATTTTAGCGCCCACATCAGTTTTCTGTTTTTAATTGTAACACTATAAAAGGCAAAGCCTTCACACTTAGTGGGATCTCTGGATCTGATATTTTCTCTCTCTCTCTTAAACTTTAGTCTGACTTCTCTCTAAATTCTCTTAGTGTTTTAGTTTTTGTATTAGGATTTCTTTGTAATGGTTTGGAGATTGAAGACTTTCAACATGGAAATGAAGTTTGATTCTTCTTCTCTTGTCTATTCCTTAGTCATGTCTGAGTAGAGTCTTTGTAGTCTGAATGCAATAGAACTCCATGATAATATTATGTTGATTTGATTAATATGATGAAGTATTTTTCATGTGTTGATTTGAGACTTTCTGATTTAATTATTTCTATCAAGGAAGTAGTGTAGAACAGGGATGTTTATATGACTTCTGTATCTGATAATCTCAACATCAGAATTCTAGTACTCAAGGGATTGATGCTAGAGTTCTGATGTAATCTTAAGACTTTAGTATTTCATGCATGTATTAAGAAAGAGATCACCAAGGGATTGGGGTTTCTGATTAATGTATCTATCAGGGTAGTAAGGGATTACATCTTGATGATAAGTAAAAGGTTGATTAACATCACATGGAAAAGAATTCATCATATGATCAGTTTTTACATGGGTTATTATGGAGGAAAGTTGTTTTCTGACTACTTGTTGTTTTATCAATTCTTAATCCATATTTATTTTGTGTCAAATTACTTACAATCAATTTTCTGGTGACAAATTATTCATGACCTTTACAAATTCTTATCTGATTCAAATTAGTTTTCTATGGTTTATTGGTGCTTGAACACAATTCCTCGTGGGAACGATCTTTACTCATCATTTTATTACTTGTACGACTAGTGCACTTGCTAAACGTCTGATGAACCCTTAGTTCATCAGGTTTTTAAGCTTGAATTAATATCAATTTGTGTGATTAAATGGATGGAAAAGAGGTTAATGTCCTGGAAATCTCTCAAATACAAGTTCTGAAGCTTATGTTGAAAATTACATTGTTTTTGTAGGGAAATGAAGCTCAAGAAGCAAAAGAGAGAAGGAAGAAGATTCTGAAGAATGGGAAAATTCAAAGTGTTGGGCGCTAAAACGCCCAAAGTCAAGAGTTTTAGCGCCCTGCTGCAAAATGAAGCCAAAAAGTGCTGGTGCTGAGCGCTAAAACGGCCAAGTGAAGCGTTTTAGCGCTCTGATGTGCAAAAAAGGTTCTGGTCGTGAGCGCTAAAACGCCCAAATCGAACATTTTAGCGCCCAAGACAGTTGAAAGCAGTTGGGCATCCGTCAAAGTTGGACGCTAAAACGCCCATAAGTGAACGTTTTAGCGCCCATGTCAGTTTTCAGTTGTAATTTGTAAATTATAAAAGGACAAGGGGCCTTCACATTCTGACAGATTCCAGATATCAGAGGCAACTCTCTCATATCCATTCTCTGATTTTCTGACTTTCCCCATCACACTAGGAGAAGGGAGATCAGGTCACTTTCATAGATCTGATCTGACTCCTCATTTTCTCTGACTTTCCAAATTCTTAGGACTTAGTATTGTAATAGTTAGTATACTTTCATGTAATTGTACTTGAAGATTGAAGACTCAACTATCATGACAATGGAGTTTGATCTTTCATCTTTCTTCTCTTGTTTGTATTTCAATTATGTCTTAGGAGAGTCCTTTGTAATCTGATTCAATGGAACTCAAGTTTGAATTTATAAATGGTTAATTAGATGTTTTGTTTATCTATTATATGATTGTATAAAGTTGTCTTGATTAATTCTTCATGTTGAGGAATAGTGTAGAACATACATGTTTACATTGTTTCTCTATTTTTGACAACTTCATCATCAGTGTTCTAGTAGTCAAGGGATTGATGCTAGGATTCTGATGTGAACTTAAGACCTTAGTAATTAATGCATGTATTAAGAAAGGAATCATCAAGGGATTGGGGTTTCTGATTAATGTGTCTATCAGGGTAGTAAGGGATTACATCTTGAGATGATAAGAAAAAGGTTGATCGACATCACATAGTAGATAATTCATAATGGAAATTGGTTCATCTATAAATTCATGTTTGAGGGAAATTGACATCTGACTACTTGTTTACATTATAATTTACATTTTATTTATTTATCAAGTTTTAATTCAATTCAGTGTAGTTTCTGGTGACAAGAAATCTATGCAATCTATGAACTTTTGTTTGATTCAACTCAAGTACATATGGTTAGTCAGTGCTTGACACAAATCCTCGTGGGAATGATCTTTACTCATCATTTTATTACTTGTACGACTAGTGCACTTGCTATATGTCCAACAAGTTTTGGGCGCCGTTGCCGGGGATTTGTTCTTCAACATTGACAGACACCATTAATATTTGAGATTGAATCTTTTATTTTCAGCAATTTATATTTATGTGTGAAGTTTGTATTTTCTGGTCCAGAGCGCTAAACGTTCAGACGTGACCGTTTTAGCGCGATGCGACGCACATCAATGTGCACATGTTTCTGGAGACCAGCGCTAAAACGCTTGATTTCAACGTTTTAGCGCTGGTCCACTCATATGATTTACATGTTTCTGGGTAGTTTTCTCTTAGTTTTATTTTGCTGTTAGTTTAGTTTTGTAATTCAGTTTAGTACATTGAGATAATTACTGTTTTGACTGATTCACATTGCGATAGTACTGATGCTATTGGGTTATGTATAATGTGTTTCAGTGATCAATTGTTGTTTTAGATTTCAGTTAGTTGCTGGGGACAACAACATTTAAATCTGGGAATTGGGTGTGATTGAATGGCATGCAAATTTCATGGAGATGTCACACAAATTGATGAGCCAAAACAGGGAAACATCTCAATCTCTTTTCTTTTCTAAGTTTTCTGTGTGATTTGGATTTTAGCTGTAATATTGAATTTGGATTTCAGTTGTGATATGGAATTCCATGAGGATTGACTGATCAAAGTTTTATATGATTGATCAAATTAAGGATACAATCTTATACCTTGCATGTTGAGCTTAAATGAAATGATTGCATGACTCATTCAATGTGTAAGAGTAGAGAGATTAGTTTTGATGCATATAGAGAAAGTCAAGCATGCACTCTGAACTGTGAGGAATTTGAGCCTATACAGAAAATTTTTGTTCAGAGAGCACTTCATTGCATGACTAACTCTAGAACTTGCCCTGTTTCTTGCTTGAAATGGTTAAGGATTGTAGGGTAGATTTGATTGAGGCATTTCCTTTTTGAACCAAATATTCCTATTGCATCAAACCCTTGAGCCTAAGCCTGTTGTTTGATAAAACCAAGAGCCTACATCTATCCCAATTTTTCAGATTACATGTTTCAGATAAGGGATAATGGATGAAAGTGCTGTTTGGAGAAAGGAGTTTTTTGCAAGATATGACAACACAAAGTGTTGGGAATTTGGAGAAAAAGAAGGAAGACAAAGGAAAAAAAAGCAAATAAAGGCACAAAGTGCTTGGTGAAGGAAAAAGGAAGTATTTGGAAGAAAAAGGAGGAAGAAAAGTTCAAGGAAAAAGAAAAGTTGTAGAAAAGGTGGTGCAAAGAATGGATGAAAGGAAGAAGAAAATTGGAAGGATTAAGGAGCACATGGACAAATTTAATTGTGATCCTCCTTTTATCTGAATCTGAGTCATTTAATCTGGAACCTTTTTCAACATTGAATCCTACCTCTAGCCAAGCCATATTCCATCCTTTAAATCAGAATTCTATCTCTAGTCAAGCCACACACCAAGCCTCATTGCCAGTCATACCAAGACCTTTTTGAGCTGCTTTATAGATCATTGTTACTGTGGATAGTGAGAAGATGGGCAAGCCTATGGCAGTTTGAGTGTAGTGAAGAGTGAGTGATAAGTACATCCTTAAACACTAGTGTGCAAGAGTGTTAAAATTCTCATAATTTTTGAGAAGTTCCTAGTGAGGGGGTGTTGTTGTTTGGAAGTCTCTGTGTATCATCTTTATTGATCTGTTGAAAAGTCACAAATGATGTTGAGCAAATCATAGGAAATAAGAGATTACATGGTTATAATTTTGTATCATGAAATGTTGATCATTTGTTAATTGAAGTCCATCCTCATGAATTTCATCTGTAAAGAATCTCAAGTCCTTCTCTGTTTTAATTCATTGCTGAGGACAACAATGTTCAAATCTGGGAATTGTGATGAACCCTTAGTTCATCAGGTTTTTAAGATTGAATTAATATCAATTTGTGTGATTAAATGGATGGAAAAGAGGTTAATGTCCTGGAAATCTCTCAAATACAAGTTCTGAAGCTTATGTTGAAAATTACATTGTTTTTGTAGGGAAATGAAGCTCAAGAAGCAAAAGAGAGAAGGAAGAAGATTCTGAAGAATGGGAAAATTCAAAGTGTTGGGCGCTAAAACGCCCAAAGTCAAGAGTTTTAGCGCCCTGCTGCAAAATGAAGCCAAAAAGTGCTGGTGCTGAGCGCTAAAACGGCCAAGTGAAGCGTTTTAGCGCTCTGATGTGCAAAAAAGGTTCTGGTCGTGAGCGCTAAAACGCTCAAATCGAACATTTTAGCGCCCAAGACAGTTGAAAGCAGTTGGGCATCCGTCAAAGTTGGACGCTAAAACGCCCATAAGTGAACGTTTTAGCGCCCATGTCAGTTTTCAGTTGTAATTTGTAAATTATAAAAGGACAAGGGGCCTTCACATTCTGACAGATTCCAGATATCAGAGGCAACTCTCTCATATCCATTCTCTGATTTTCTGACTTTCCCCATCACACTAGGAGAAGGGAGATCAGGTCAGATCTTTCATAGATCTGATCTGACTCCTCATTTTCTCTGACTTTCCAAATTCTTAGGACTTAGTATTGTAATAGTTAGTATACTTTCATGTAATTGTACTTGAAGATTGAAGACTCAACTATCATGACAATGGAGTTTGATCTTTCATCTTTCTTCTCTTGTTTGTATTTCAATTATGTCTTAGGAGAGTCCTTTGTAGTCTGATTCAATGGAACTCAAGTTTGAATTTATAAATGGTTAATTAGATGTTTTGTTTATCTATTATATGATTGTATGAAGTTGTCTTGATTAATTCTTCATGTTGAGGAATAGTGTAGAACAGACATGTTTACATTGTTTCTCTATTTTTGACAACTTCATCATCAGTGTTCTAGTAGTCAAGGGATTGATGCTAGGATTCTGATGTGATCTTAAGACCTTAGTAATTAATGCATGTATTAATAAAGGAATCACCAAGGGATTGGGGTTTCTGATTAATGTGTCTATCAGGGTAGTAAGGGATTACATCTTGAGATGATAAGAAAAAGGTTGATCGACATCACATAGTAGATAATTCATAATGGAAATTGGTTCATCTATAAATTCATGTTTGAGGGAAATTGACATCTGACTACTTGTTTACATTATAATTTACATTTTATTTATTTATCAAGTTTTAATTCAATTCAGTGTAGTTTCTGGTGACAAGAAATCTATGCAATCTCTGAACTTTTGTTTGATTCAACTCAAGTACATATGGTTAGTCAGTGCTTGACACAAATCCTCGTGGGAACGATCTTTACTCATCATTTTATTACTTGTACGACTAGTGCACTTGCTATATGTCCAACAAGTTTTTGGCGCCGTTGCCAGGGATTTGTTCTTCAACATTGACAGACACCATTAATATTTGAGATTGAATCTTTTATTTTCAGCAATTTATATTTATGTGTGAAGTTTGTATTTTCTGGTCCAGAGCGCTAAACGTTCAGACGTGACCGTTTTAGCGCGATGCGACGCACATCAATGTGCACATGTTTCTGGAGACCAGCGCTAAAACGCTTGATTTCAACGTTTTAGCGCTGGTCCACTCATATGATTTACATGTTTCTGGGTAGTTTTCTCTTAGTTTTATTTTGCTGTTAGTTTAGTTTTGTAATTCAGTTTAGTACATTGAGATAATTACTGTTTTGACTGATTCACATTGCGATAGTACTGATGCTATTGGGTTATGTATAATGTGTTTCAGTGATCAATTGTTGTTTTAGATTTCAGTTAGTTGCTGGGGACAGCAACATTTAAATCTGGGAATTGGGTGTGATTGAATGGCATGCAAATTTCATGGAGATGTCACACAAATTGATGAGCCAAAACAGGGAAACATCTCAATCTCTTTTCTTTTCTAAGTTTTCTGTGTGATTTGGATTTTAGCTGTAATATTGAATTTGGATTTCAGTTGTGATATGGAATTCCATGAGGATTGACTGATCAAAGTTTTATATGATTGATCAAATTAAGGATACAATCTTATACCTTGCATGTTGAGCTTAAATGAAATGATTGCATGACTCATTCAATGTGTAAGAGTAGAGAGATTAGTTTTGATGCATATAGAGAAAGTCAAGCATGCACTCTGAACTGTGAGGAATTTGAGCCTATACAGAAAATTTTTGTTCAGAGAGCACTTCATTGCATGACTAACTCTAGAACTTGCCCTGTTTCTTGCTTGAAATGGTTAAGGATTGTAGGGTAGATTTGATTGAGGCATTTCCTTTTTGAACCAAATATTCCTATTGCATCAAACCCTTGAGCCTAAGCCTGTTGTTTGATAAAACCAAGAGCCTACATCTATCCCAATTTTTCAGATTACATGTTTCAGATAAGGGATAATGGATGAAAGTGCTGTTTGGAGAAAGGAGTTTTTTGCAAGATATGACAACACAAAGTGTTGGGAATTTGGAGAAAAAGAAGGAAGACAAAGGAAAAAAAGCAAATAAAGGCACAAAGTGCTTGGTGAAGGAAAAAGGAAGTATTTGGAAGAAAAAGGAGGAAGAAAAGTTCAAGGAAAAAGAAAAGTTGTAGAAAAGGTGGTGCAAAGAATGGATGAAAGGAAGAAGAAAATTGGAAGGATTAAGGAGCACATGGACAAATTTAATTGTGATCCTCCTTTTATCTGAATCTGAGTCATTTAATCTGGAACCTTTTTCAACATTGAATCCTACCTCTAGTCAAGCCATATTCCATCCTTTAAATCAGAATTCTATCTCTAGTCAAGCCACACACCAAGCCTCATTGCCAGTCATACCAAGACCTTTTTGAGCTGCTTTATAGATCATTGTTACTGTGGATAGTGAGAAGATGGGCAAGCCTATGGCAGTTTGAGTGTAGTGAAGAGTGAGTGATAAGTACATCCTTAAACACTAGTGTGCAAGAGTGTTAAAATTCTCATAATTTTTGAGAAGTTCCTAGTGAGGGGGTGTTGTTGTTTGGAAGTCTCTGTGTATCATCTTTATTGATCTGTTGAAAAGTCACAAATGATGTTGAGCAAATCATAGGAAATAAGAGATTACATGGTTATAATTTTGTATCATGAAATGTTGATCTTTTGTTAATTAAAGTCCATCCTCATGAATTTCATCTGTAAAGAATCTCAAGTCCTTCTCTGTTTTAATTCATTGCTGAGGACAACAATGTTCAAATCTGGGAATTGTGATGAACCCTTAGTTCATCAGGTTTTTAAGCTTGAATTAATATCAATTTGTGTGATTAAATGGATGGAAAAGAGGTTAATGTCCTGGAAATCTCTCAAATACAAGTTCTGAAGCTTATGTTGAAAATTACATTGTTTTTGTAGGGAAATGAAGCTCAAGAAGCAAAAGAGAGAAGGAAGAAGATTCTGAAGAATGGGAAAATTCTAAGTGTTGGGCGCTAAAACGCCCAAAGTCAAAAGTTTTAGCGCCCTGCTGCAAAATGAAGCCAAAAAGTGCTGGTGCTGAGCGCTAAAACGGCCAAGTGAAGCGTTTTAGCGCTCTGATGTGCAAAAAAGGTTCTGGTCGTGAGCGCACGCCCAAATCGAACATTTTAGCGCCCAAGACAGTTGAAAGCAGTTGGGCATCCGTCAAAGTTGGACGCTAAAACGCCCATAAGTGAACGTTTTAGCGCCCATGTCAGTTTTCAGTTGTAATTTGTAAATTATAAAAGGATAAGGGGCCTTCACATTCTGACAGATTCCAGATATCAGAGGTAACTCTCTCATATCCATTCTCTGATTTTCTGACTTTCCCCATCACACTAGGAGAAGGGAGATCAGGTCAGATCTTTCATAGATCTAATCTGACTCCTCATTTTCTCTGACTTTCCAAATTCTTAGGACTTAGTATTGTAATAGTTAGTATACTTTCATGTAATTGTACTTGAAGATTAAGACTCAACTAACATGACGATGGAGTTTGATCTTTCATCTTTCTTCTCTTGTTTGTATTTCAATTATGTCTTAGGAGAGTCCTTTGTAGTCTGATTCAATGGAACTCAAGTTTGAATTTATAAATGGTTAATTAGATGTTTTGTTTATCTATTATATGATTGTATGAAGTTGTCTTGATTAATTCTTCATGTTGAGGAATAGTGTAGAATAGACATGTTTACATTGTTTCTCTATTTTTGACAACTTCATCATCAGTGTTCTAGTAGTCAAGGGATTGATGCTAGGATTCTGATGTGATCTTAAGACCTTAGTAATTAATGCATGTATTAAGAAAGGAATCACCAAGGGATTGGGGTTTCTGATTAATGTGTTTATCAGGGTAGTAAGGGATTACATCTTGAGATGATAAGAAAAAGGTTGATCGACATCACATAGTAGATAATTCATAATGGAAATTGGTTCATCTATAAATTCATGTTTGAGGGAAATTGACATCTGACTACTTGTTTACATTATAATTTACATTTTATTTATTTATCAAGTTTTAATTCAATTCAGTGTAGTTTCTGGTGACAAGAAATCTATGCAATCTATGAACTTTTGTTTGATTCAACTCAAGTACATATGGTTAGTCAGTGCTTGACACAAATCCTCGTGGGCACGGTCTTTACTCATTATTTTATTACTTGTACGACTAGTGCACTTGCTATATGTCCAACAACGTCCAACAGTGAGTTTGGGGCGGAAGAGTCCTTGAGGACCTTTGTCTTACTGAGATTTCTTTTTAGAAATCTCACCCTGTGTGGGGCACATTTTCAGGTACAGGTACCTATAAGGTTGAGACCTCTAGCGGCAGGAGGCCAGAGTTGAGCTGATATTATGCATGCTGCTTTACTGTCATAGCTGGACATGATTATGCTTTGTTATCGCGATATGGCTATATGACTTGAGACTTGATCTAGATATGTGTTTTATTTGGTGAGCATGGGGGTTGTCCATGCCACATTGGTATAAGCTATGTTTATTTCTGGCTTGCGTTGTATCCTTGTATCAGGATACTGTCTGGTCAACATGTTGTAGTTCCATGACTTGATACACTATTTATATTATGAGGTTATTCAGTGTAGTTGTTTATTGCAATTTACATACAGACGATATTTTGAAATGGAATATTTAAATCCACTTGGTTCATAATGAATAGTTTTATAATTGGTGAGATCACTGCTGGATAAAGATTGGAGGGTTGAAATTTGTCATGTATATAGAGAAGGTAATCAAGTGGCAGATTGGATGGCTCCAAGTGTTAGCCAAGCTGTTTGGGATACCCAGTGGCATGATAGAGTTCCTACTGGATATGAAAAGCTAGTCTTAGATGATAGGAGGGGCACCTTGGTGCCCAGAAACAATCTGTGTAGTTTTCTTTTCTTTCCTTTGTATACAAAAAAAAAAAAAAATTGTTTCATAATTTGAAAAAGTTAGCTTCCGCATTTACTGAGTTGCGCTATTACCATTTATATGTTTAATACACCGGGTGCATACGGGGTGTTACAGTTCCCTCTGTTATACTCCTTATTTGTGCAAGTTGTATATATTTCATATTTTTTTTTTCAAATAATCATTTTTATTATTTGTTGTACCTTGCGATAAATTAATGGATTATAAAGGAAGGAACAAATTAGAAAAAAATTTGCGTTGATTTAACCATAGAAAAGTTATGAATATTTTAAATATATTTTGAAAATAACAAGACCGAATCCATTGTTTTTTTAGTAAAAAGAAATAGCAAAAGCCCTTACTTCAACAAATGCTAAAATAACAAGACCGAATCCATTGTTCTTTAAATTTTCAATTTTACTTGTGAATTATTATTATTATTAACAAATGCTAAAAATTTACATTTATTAATATTTTGTAACAATTAATCTACAAAATGATAATATTACTAGTGTTTAGAAGAAAAAAATTGAAAGTTGTCTACTGTTTTTCTTAATTTAATAATTAAAAATCAATGTGAATAGACATTTTTGTAATCAATCAATAATTTTTATGTTTTGATACTTTAACAATATACAAGTGGTCAACTCGTATAATTTAATTTTGTATTTTCCTATATTTTATTATTTAAGATATAAATTATACTTAAATAGATAAAATAAAAAAGAAAAAAAATTTATAAAACAGAATAAGAACGTTACATAACCAGCTGGTTCAACTTATATATATATATATATATATATATATATATATATATATATATATATATTTCGAATGGATCCTCTTATGTGGAAAAATGGTCATGTGGTCATGTGATTTGATCACAACCACTCATTTAAAAATTATACATTTTCTCTCTCTTACCTCATCATCAATGAGTGACTGTGATCAAATAACATGATCACTCTTACACATGCGAGGATATATTCCCATATTGGACCTTCGTCATGTACTTCACTCAGAACACAAGTAACAGAAAAACCTTAAAGCTTTCAAGAAACCAAACCCCAACTGTGTTACTGTCAACAGTGGAATACGACAACAACGTTGATCTCTGTACTCATTTATCACTTGCTAGGTGTCCTTGTAATAGAGTGGTGTGTACCCATTTGTCACTTGGTAAGTGCCATTGCAACACAACCAATGAAGATGTCTGTGTTTCTTTAACCTTGATGGTCATATCTTGATGGTCAATGGCAACTAATACTGACTCATAGGAGTAATTTAGTATATGTATGTTTAGATTGACGCTATCACAGTATCTCACGTGAACGTTTTTAGAAATGTTTTTATAAAATGTTTTGGAAAAAGTTTCATAATGGACATATTTGAATATTTTTTTGCTTATTGACTTACATAAGTTATGTACCTACAACACTAATATTATCTCAATTGTGCATTATGCAGAAAATTTTGATTTGATTTGATTTATAGTTAGAGATGTCATTTTCTGAATTTAAAGCCCCGTATCACGATCATTATATTTTTATTTGATCCTTTATTGGATAATAGTATGTGATTTATTATTTTTTATATTAAAATATTTGAAATTTTTATTATTTTTTTTAGAATATTTGAGTATATTTATAATTTTTTATTATAAATTATAAAATTACATATAATTACCGGGTCATGCGGTTGAACCAGTGACCCACGGACCCAGTACATCGACCGGGTCAATGACCGAGCCGGTTTTAATAACATTGTGCCATATCGGATATGTTATGTTTTGTCCTATTTACCATACATCACTAGAAGGGTACATTTATTCTTTTCTGAAATGCAATATATATACACTGAACCACTGGTAATGTGAAAATTAAAAAAACAATAGCAAAATATAGATTTGAACAACTATTTCGTTGACAAAAAAAAATTGATGCAGACGTTTTCAGAATAGAAATTATACAAACACCAAAAGCAACGTTGATGCATATATTTTCAGCAAATTAATGGTTTTACATTTGTCACGTCACATGATCCAAAAAAAGTTTCTACGCACACATTCAAAAGGACAGAACAAATAAAATGATGAAAGAAAAAAAAATCATATAGATCCTACCTCTTGAATGTGTGTAAGAACTTTTTTTTCAAGTCATGTAACATGACAAATGTGAAACTCATTACATAAACACTAAAAGCAAAAATTGATTTGCCTGACAAAAGTAGGGAGAGTGAGAAAGTAAAATCTAGTTAACCATTAACACAGGACTCCTTTCATCAATAATTTTGTAGTTATACACTTGTATAATATTACCCTCTAAGCTAAATTAGTTTGTTTTTTACACTTCTATTATATTTGTTTTAAGGATTGAAAATGTCTTGCGAATGGTACTAAATTACAATGGGAAAGGATATACTTATCACTATAGAAGTTTATCACTTTTACAACCAACTTAATCACCGTTAATTTTTGTCAATCTAACGGTTATAATTTATTGGATTTATTGAGAATTAATAAGTGCGACCCAATAATTTCCAATAAATTATAACTGTTAGATTGGTGAAAATCAATGGTGATTAGGTTGGTTGTAAAAGTGATAAACTTTTTTGGTGAGAAGTATATCCTGCCCCAATTACAATATAGGCTTACTTTAAACCTTAAATCTTAGATAATATGATCCTTATCCATTAAATCGAAAAGTAAAGAGAACATTTCCTGCCTAATCGTAAGTAATTTTAACCAAATAATAAAAGATAATGGTCCTTGTAAAAAATAAAAGCAAATAAAAAATTCAAAGACTCAGCCTACTTAGATTTTTTTCACTAATAATAAATTTACTAGAGTAAAAAAATCATATAATGTTAATTCTAAAGTTTAAAATTCAAACTAAATGATAAAAAAAATAAAAGCATTTTTTCCTTAGATCTTAGGTTAAAAATGGAGCCCCTATTTTAGAGGTTAAGGTATGCTAAAAAAACGAATCACAATAGATTAAAGTGAAAAACAGTTACGAAGATGGTCACTACTCACCACCAAAAATTGAAAATCTTGAGCTCATCGAGTTAATGGCTACTATAAGATTTTGAAAAGTACAATATTAAGATTATCAAAACAAAAATTCTCTCTAGTCAAAAAGCCAATTTACATATTTAAGTGTTTATATTCTTTTAAAGTTTAAATAAATTTTTTAGATTATTCCTTTCAATTATATCACCTTAAAAGAATTATTCAATTGATTGATAATTTCCATTTTTAGCTTTTGATTGGTAGTGTAATTTTTATAAAAAAAGAAATAAAGAAAAGAAAAAATGCAAGAAGTGCAAAAAAATTCTGAAAGACTCCACAACCACAAGTATATACTCTGTTTCCACTCCAAATCCGATTTCTTCAGGGGAAATGAACTTGGACATGAAAATTGAACTAGAATTTCAACTTCCCCTAAAACCCTAAATCCCCAATTTTTCTCCCCTTTTCCCATTTAACAAAACCCTAAAACCCAGAACAACAAAATGGCCATTGAGGAAAACCAAGGTTAGGATTTTTAAATAGGATAGGAGAGGAGAGGGTGAGTCATGATGAAATGTTAGCCATTAGATATATAAAATGATTCAAGTGCCAAAGGGGATAGATCAAGTGTCCTACACGTGAGGGGTTGCATGTGTCACTATCTATGTGTCTTAATTTTATACAACTATCATATTGATCGCAAGCTCCTTGTGGATGATGAAATAGGCATAACCGCATAAGGATGAAAAAAAAAACTCAAATAAATAAGTACCTCACCTACTTACAATTTTTTCTTGTAAAACCAGACACTTAGAATGGCCACACAACATACAAAAATGACAATGAGTAGTTAGAGAAATTTAAACCATAAACTCTGCTTGCTATTGGTGCTATCAATACAAAAAATTCAAATTGAACAAGCGAAATCAAGCGATTTTTAAACCATAAATTCTGCTTGCTATTTTCTGCTTCAGAATAAGAGAAAATATCAATACATCTGTTTCTACACACGAATCCTAATACTGTTATCAATCCTAAAAGGCATCAAGAACAGAAAAATTAAAGCGATTTTTGTATGGATCCCAATGAAGGCCAATCTCATCCCCTTTCTTTAAGCCTCTCCTTGATACAAAATCTTTAACCCAATTTCCAATGAAAACATAGCTTCTTGAAGAAACCCATTTCTTGAAAATTAAAGAATGAATGGAGGCAGTGTCTACATCCCAAATGTCAACTTGAACACCTCTTTCAACGTCTCCATCCAACACCGGCACCACCAAATTCTCAGCAAAATCTTTAGGGAGCAAGAGCCTCCTCATGTTGCCAAGATCACTGCCATTAAGGACTTTCTTGATCTTCCAAGGGTCATCATAAAGCATCAAATCCAAAGAGTAACCCCAACTTCTCTCTACACACACCTTCTTTCTTGCAGCAACATGAGTTTCTTCATAAATCTTCCTCTTCTTGGTTAAAGAAACAGAGACATCATCAGTGTCGTATGCAGTTGCTGACATTTCTTTCATGTTTTTGTGAATTGGGTTTTGGTTTCTTGAAAGCTATGAGGTTTTTCTGTTTTCCTGTTACGGGTCAATATATATAGAAGTTGCCTTTTATGCCAGCCCACTTCACTTTAAATGTTTATTCTGCTATATAATTTTAACATCTTTTTATTTTATTTTAATTTTTATCTATACAGATATAATTTATATCTTAGATAATTCTTATTCAAAATATAGGAAAAATAAAAAATTAAATTGTAGGACTTTAGCATTTGTAGATTTGTGAAGATATCAAAACGTAAAAAAAATATTGACTGATTATAAAAATATTAATTTACGTTGATATTTAATTATTAAACTAACAAAAATTGTAGGCAACTTTCACTTTTTTCCCCTAAACAGTTATTATGCCACCTCACTTAAACATTTATTCTGGTTATATATTAATAAATTTAAATTGTTAACATTAGCTAATAATAATAATATTGGAAATGGAAGAATACTTATAATTCACAAGTAAAACTGAATTTTTTTTTTTGAAAATTTAAAGAATAAAAGGAATTTTTAAAAAAATTAAAGAGATGTGTTGAAAATAAGTCATGGTGTCCTAAGATTAAACACCTATTATTTTTAGTTGCATTGTTTGGAAAAAAAAATTAATTATTGCATTTTAATTAAATAATTACGCATTTATTGCAGTTTTGGAAATAATTACGGATCTATTGCACAATGTGACGCCTTTTTTGGGCGTCACATGTGACGCCTCATTTAGGCGTCTCTCACCTAAGGTTGACACGTGTCATTTTTTTTTCTAAAAAAAATAATAATTTAATCATAAAACTTCTGAAGGCCATACCTTTTGACTCGAGTATCCAATTCAGGTAATTCTTTTTTTGATTCCACACAACTTTTCGAGATCTACGCAATGACATCTCATTTGATATATTTTATTTCTCACAAACGTAATTTAAATTTAAATTAGGTAATCCTTCTTCCTTAGAGATTTAGAATATTTATTTAGTTATTTCCTTTATTAATACAGATTTTTCAAATTGATTATTGAGTTTAAATCACAAATCAAATCTTTATTTTGTTTTCCATATTAATAATAATTGTTACTTTTAATTTAAATCACAAACCAAATTTTTTTATAATAAAAATAAAAAAATTATTTTTTAAATTAAATCACACATCAAATCTTGATTTACAAACGCATTTCTGAGTTTAAAAATGTGACACGTGTCAACATCTGACACGTCACCAATCACGTCTAAATTAGGTTTCAATCAAGAGGCAATCACGCCTAATTTAGGTAATTTTTTTTTGAAAAACATTCATAAGCCATCATTAATTTCAGACCACGAATAATAACCCAGAAGCTTATAGCATTAATCATTAATTTCAAAAATAATATCCTTTTTTCTTAGATATTTAGAATATTTATTTAATTATTTTCTTTTTTTCTACAGATTTTTCAAATTGATTTTTTAGTTTAAATCACAAATCAAATCTTTATATTGTTTTCCTTATTAGTAATAATTTTTATTTTTAATTTTAATTTAATTCACAATCCAAATTTTTGTTATAATAAAAAAGTATTATAAAAAAATTAAATCACAAATCAAAATTTTATATATTTCTTTATACTAAATTACAAACCCAGAACTCAGAGGCTTCTTGCTTTAACCGCTCTTATAATACCATTCTTGCAAATTAAAATTGTGTTTGTGAGAAATAAAATATATCAAATGAGATGTCATTGCGTAGATCTTGAAAAGTTATGTGGAATCAAAAAAACAATTACCTAAATTGGATACCCGAGTCAAAAGTTATGTCCTTCAGAAGTTTTATGATTAAAATATTATTTTTTTAGAAAAAAAATGACACGTGTCAACCTTAGGTGTGAGACGCCCAGGGGAGACGCCTAAATGAGCCGTCACATGTGACGCCCAAAAAAAGCGTCACATTGTGCAATAGATCCGTAATTATTTCTAAAATTACAATAAATGCGTAATTATTTAATTAAAATGCAATACTTAAATTTTTTTGCCTGTATTGTTTTGACAACAAAAATTCTCCTATAATCGTTCATAAACATAATCAATAACACACGTACACAAAAAAAATAAAAAAATTGAACTAACAAAAATATTATGCTAATAATAATAATATTGGAAATGGAAGAATACTTATAACATTATTTACGTTGATATTCTCCTAAAAATATTTATTTACGTTGATATTTAAACATCGTTGATATTGAACATCGTTGATACTAAAATAATAATTGAACATCGTTCATAAACATATTCTCCTAAAAATATTAATTTACGTTGATATTTAATTATTAAACTAACAAAAATTGTAGGCAACTTTCACTTTTTTTTCCCTAAACAGTTGTTATGCCACCTCACTTAAACATTTATTCTGTTTATATATTAATAAATTTAAATTGTTAACATTAGCTAATAATAATAATATTGGAAATGGAAGAATACTTATAATTCACTAGTAAAATTGAATTCTTTTTTTGAAAATTTAAAGAATAAAAGGAATTTTTTAAAAAATTAAAGAGATGTGTTGAAAATAAGTCATGGTGTCCTAAGATTAAATACCTATTATTTTTTATTTATATTTTGGTGAAAAAACACCTATTATTTTTAGTTACATTGTTTTGACAACAAAAATTCTCCTATAATCGTTCATAAACATAATCAATAACACACGTACACACAAAAAATAAAAAAATTGTGTATGCTGGCATAAAAAATCCCAAGTTTAAGATAATTCACGTGCTAAATCGGATCAACAATTACTAAAATCATTCAATTAAAGTGTGGCAAAAAAATTTAAGTATTGCATTTTAATTAAATAATTACGCATTTATTGTAATTTTAAAAATAATTACGGATCTATTGCACAATGTGACGCTTTTTTTCCAATGGGGCGTCTCTCACCTAAGGTTGACACGTGTCATTTTTTTTTCTAAAAAAATAATATTTTAATCATAAAACTTCTGAAGGACATAACTTTTGACTCGGGTATCCAATTTAGGTAATTGTTTTTTTGATTCCACATAACTTTTCAAGATCTACGCAAT
>NW_026899166.1:0-74900 GCF_033153095.1 Gastrolobium bilobum | reverse complement strand
CAAAAGAATTATGCTACTACAGAAAAAGAATTACTGGCTATTGTGTATGCATTTGATAAATTCAGGCCATATCTGTTAGGATCAAAAGTTATTGTTTACACTGACCATGCAACTTTCAAGTATTTGTTAAGCAAGCAGGATGCTAAACCCAGGTTGCTCCGCTTGATGTTACTGTTGCAAGAGTTTGAGGTAGAGATCAAGGACAAAAAGGGAGTTGAAAACTTGGTGGCTGATCACTTATCCAGGATTACAGAAAGAACTTCAAGAAGGACCGGAAGTAGTGATCAGAGAAGAGTTTCCTGATGAACATGTTTTGGCAATATGTGCTGTAACAGAGATGGTTGGGGATAAAGTCTTATCTATCAGTACCCCACCATGGTTTGCTGATTTTGCCAACTATAAACTGCTGGATTGATGCCTAAGGATTTAACATGGCAACAGAGGAAGAAATTTCTGCATGATGTTAAGAGATACATTTGGGATGAGCCATATCTTTTCTATAGATGTTCAGATAGTGTGATCTGACGGTGTATTCCAGAGGAAGAACAGAAGGATGTGTTGTGGCATTGTCATGGTTCTGCATATGGTGGACATTTTGCAGGTGAGAGAACTGCAGCAAAAGTATTGTTGAGTGGCTTCTACTGGCCCACTTTATACAAGGATGCAAAGAAGTTTGTGGAGGCATGTGATAACTGTCAGAGAACTGGGAATATTTCTAGGCGACATGAAATGCCGTTGAACAATATCTAGAAAGTGGAGATCTTTGATGTTTGAGGTATGGATTTTATGGGACCTTTCCCTTCTTCCTACTCTAACAAGTACATATTGGTGGCAGTTGACTATGTTTCCAAATGGGTTGAGGCCATAGCTACACCAACCAATGATTCCAGGGTGGTGAATGCTTCTCTGAGAAAGAATATATTTTCCAGATTTGGAGTCCCTAGAGCTATCATTAGTGATGGGGGCAAGGATGGTGGAGTATGCCTTGGCTAAGTATGGAGTGAGACACAAAATAAGCACTCCATACCACCCACAGACTTGTGGTCAGGTTGAGATTTCCAACAGGGAATTGAAGAGAATATTGGAGAAGACTGTTGGGAATGCTAGGACCCAGTGGTCCAAGAAACTTGATGACACTTTATGGGCGTATAGGACCGCTTTCAAAACTCCTATTGGGATGTCTCCATTTCAGTTGCTGTTTGGAAAAGCATGCCATTTGCCAGTTGGATTGGAGCACAAGGCTTTGTGGGCTGTGAGATATCTGAATTTTGATTCCAAA
Organism: Gastrolobium bilobum; assembly: GCF_033153095.1. Classification (NCBI taxonomy): domain Eukaryota; kingdom Viridiplantae; phylum Streptophyta; class Magnoliopsida; order Fabales; family Fabaceae; genus Gastrolobium; species Gastrolobium bilobum. The sequence continues at coordinate 73,621 of NW_026899166.1, read as the reverse complement.
GCAGCGGGACAGAAAAGATTATTACAGCTGGATGAATTGGATGAGTTTTGTTTGTCTGCTTATGAAAGTGCCAGTTTGTATAAGGAAAAGACAAAGCTATGGCATGATAGGAAGATCACACCTAGAGACTTCAAGGTGGGGGATCAAGTACTTCTGTTCAATTCCAGGTTGAAGCTGTTTCCAGGGAAGTTAAAGTCTAGATGGTCTGGACCGTTTGTGGTAAAAGACATGAAACCATATGGGGCTGTAGAAATCAGTTCTTTGGATTCGGACAGAAGTTTTACAGTCAATGGTCAACGATTGAAGTTATATGTTGGAAGTGCTGTGGATAGGCAACTACTGACAGTTGCTCTATTAGAGGTAAAATAGATCATACCCGTCAGGCTCGTGACGTTAAACAAGCGCTGAGTGGGAGGCAACCCACTGTACTAGGTATGTAATTCCATGTTCATACCATATCTATAAGATGAAGAAGTAAAGGGGAAATTTTTTTTGAAAAATCAAAGAGAAATTTGCTATGTGCTGGGCGCTAAAACATCAACTCTGACCGTTTTAGCGTCCCTAGAGTTCCATCATTATGAAACTCTCTGGTTGTGCGCGCTAAGACGTTCACTATGAGCGTTTTAGCGTTCACCAACAACACCAATACAGGCACTCTGGCCAACCGTGCTAAAGCGCTGATTCTGACCGTTTTAGCGCTGTGCTGCACAAAGTGTGCATTTTTCTCTGGACAAGGACGCTAAAGCGCTGGTAAGCCAACGTTTTAGCGCCCTGTCACTAATTCGACATAACAGAGTTTCTCCTCTCTTTTTCTTTTACATTCTTTCTCCTCTCTTTTCCACAACACGGTTTCTTCTCTCACATTTGTATCATCATTCTTCGTAGTTTCCTCCACATCATCTCATCAATATCACGATATGTATCTCATCTCTTTTCCCTCCATCACATATCATATCTGAATCAGAGAAATTATTTGGGCATTTTCTAGGGCATTTCACATGTTGATTTCGTGTATCATTCTTAGGATTGCATGTTGATATTAGTTTTATTTGTATTATTCTACTGATCTATTGCTTTTGACTGATATTTTGGGGATGAGACAACAAATCCAGCGCATGTTTGTTCCAAATTGTTTTTACACAACATACCCAGCGCACACACACAAGGTGTTCGTGGAAATGCCTGACCCAAAAATTGGCCTGGCGCTAAAACGTTTGGTTTCAACGTTTTAGCGCCCGTCCAGTTTTTACACACGTTTAAGGCCAGGACGCTAAAACGCTCAGTGTGACCGTTTTAGCGCCCAGGCCCTGTTTCATACAAAATTGAGGGTCTACATTATGGCATTGTGGGGTTGTAATTCATACATGTTTTGATCCAAATTCCCCACTACAAGAGTTCTAAATCTGGGAATTGTGGAATTGGATTCATGATATGTAATTGACATTTGGACTGATTTTCTCTTGTTTGTGTAGGCACAATGTCTTCTCCTTCTCAACCAGCTCCCTCTACACAGGGGAAGAAGAGATATAAGAAGCGAGCCCGAGTAGATCAAGGAGGAGATATTCAGGCTGAGCCTACACCACAATTTGATGCTCATTTCTGGAAGAGTGAGGAACATGAGAAACGGTATACTGACAAGACTTCCAAGAGGCCATTTATGAGAGAAAGAAAATTCATCCTGGAAAAGGATGAATATCCTCAGTTTCAGTCTCAGTTGAAGACCAGAGATTGGGTAACTTTTGGAAAAATATTGGGTGATAGCAGCCCAACATAGCAAGGGAATTCTTTGCTAATGCGTTTAATGGAGATCAAGGAGGCAAGAGGACCTTCACTAGCTGGGTGAGGGGAAAGAAAGTGAAGTACGATGCTCACACCATCCAAAAGCTGCTGAAGATAAGGTTCTGTGACTATATCAATAATGCCAGTTGTGAGTTCAGGAAGAACTGGCAGAATATTGAAATTCCACTAAGGAGGAGTGACCCAAACTTTGAAACCTGGACCAAGATGGGGGCAGCTGAGCCTATTTTGCAGACTATAGCCAAACCTGGTGAAACTTGGGAGCTAACCAAAGATAAGGTTGCTCCTAAGTTGATTTGGTTGAGGCATTTAAATGGTGAGGCTAGAGTCTGGTTTCACTTTGTAATCTCAAATGTCATGCCCTCTTCCAACCAGGCAGAGGTCATCCTGAAGAGAGCTGTCCTGATTCACACTATCATGACAAAGGCGAAGGTGGAACTTCCTATTCTTCTTCAGGACAACATTTATGATATGGCTCATTCTGACAGTGACTCTGCTGCTTTGGGTCACTGTTCCTTGATTCAGCTGCTTTGTCAGAAAGCTGGTGTAGATGTTACTGATAATGGGGCACCAACTAAATTGCACCCTACAATTGATGCCGCAATGATAACAAAGCAATTGAAGATAGGAGGAGGGGAGGCCACAGGATTGACCCCTGGTAGGAAATCTACAGCTCAGAGTGATGATGAATTAGAAGAGAGGCTACGGTCAGGGGAGCAATGGACGGTGAATACTGACTTCCGTATGAGACATTTGCGCAGGCGTCTCCAGTTTATGCAGTCCAGCCAGCACTCATTTCAGACATATATGGTGACGATGATGAAATCTATATGTGAGGCTCAGGGCTTAGATGTTATTGATTACCAGCCTGCTGTATACCCTCATTCTGATGAGGAGGAAGCCTTTGAGGCAATGGCCCAGACTCACTATGCTGATCATGTGGATGGAGCTGCGCCTACTGATGGTGTTACATCTTCCCATGCTGCACACACTTCAGAGAGACAGCCTGGTGTTGATGCTACTACCACAGAGACCACTGCTGCTGCTGCTGATACTGGTGCTATGGATGAGGACAGGGGTATTGATCCTGAGTACAACCCCTTGCCTACTGCTGATCCAGGCTCATATTTGGTGTTTAGTGATGATGGGGAGTCTACTGACTAGACTCCTCATTTTGTTTTTACACATTTTCTGTTTTTATGGTTTTATTTTGGATACTTTTAGTTACCTTTGGTATTATTTTTAATTTTGTACATTTGTTAGTACATTAAGATTCTCTGTTTGAATGACGCACTTTTGAAATAGTACTGATGCTATTTGTTGATATGTGAATGTGTTTCAGAATTTGTCAACTGCTTTTTAGATTTAAATTAGTTGCTGGGGACATCAACGTTTAAATTTGGGAATGGGGTGTGAATGAATGACATGATTATGGTGGTATCACACAGTTGATGATGACACACAGTTGATGAGCCACAAACAGGGAAACATCTCAATCCTTTCTTTTAAATTCTTGTGAATGTAGTTTTAGGTAGTGTTGTATATGTACAAAGGTTGGATTTAGAGTTGAGATGATGTGAATTTTATGAGGATAGGATGATCAAAGTTTTACATGATTGATCAAATTTTTTTGATGCAATTTGAAATCCTTGCATGTGTGCTAAATGATATGTTTGCAATACTCATGCTATGTGAGGAGTAGAGAGATCAGTTTGATGTATATAGAGGAATTCAAGCATGCACTCTGAACTGTGAGACATTGAGCCTATACAGAAATTTTTTTGTTCAGAGAGCACTTCACTATATGAGTAACTCTAGAACTTGCCCTGTTTCTAACTTGAAATAGTTCATGGTTTGTAAAGTAGAGTTCATTGAGGCATTTTTCTTTTGAACCAAATTTTCCTATTGCATGGAAGCCTTAAGCCAAACTTTTTGTGATAAAACTAAGAGCCCTGCACTTATTCCAGATCCTAAATTTTCAGATTATGTGTTCAGATAAGGGGTAAGGAGGAAAGCTCTGTTGGAGAAAGGTGTTTCTGCAATGAATAAAAATATTAAGTGTTAAGTGTTGGAAATTTGGAGAAAAAGAAGAATGAAAAAAAAAGAAAAAAGAAGTAAAGGCACAAAGTGCTTGATTTGGAAAAGGAAAAGAAAAAGGAAATGAGGAAAAAGGGAAATCAAAACAACACAAAGTGTTGAAAGTTGGAAGAAAAGGAGGAAGGAAGTTCAAGAAAAAGAAAAGTTGTAGAAAAGGTGGTGAAAAGAGTAAATGAAAAGGAAGAAGAGAATGAGAAGATTAAGGAGTACATAGATAAATTCAATAGTGATCCTCCTCTTATCTGAATCTGATTCATCTATCTAACCTTCTGCAACATCAAATCCTACCTTTAGCCAACTACGTGCCAAGCCATTTTTCTTTCTCCTATACAGAATCCTATCCCTAGTCAAGTCATACCACCAAAGCCTCTTTTGTTCTGCTTATGAATCACTGTCACTATGGAAAGTGAGAAGATGGGCAAGCTTATAGTAGTTTGAGTGCAGTGGAGATTGAGTGATGAGTACACCCTTAGACACTAGAGTGCAAGAGAGTTTATTCTCACAATTTTTGAGAAGTTCCAAGTGTGTTTTGTTTTGAAGGTCTCTGCATTTCATCTTACTGATCTGTTGAAAGTCATTGTGATGAGGTTAAGCAAGTCATAGTAAAAGATAGATTGCTGGGTTGATAGATTATATCTTAGAAAGTTGATCTGTCATATTTCAATCCAACCTCATAAATTTCATGTGTAAAGAATCTCAAGTCTTTCTCTGTCTTTAAAGTTATTGCTGTGGACAACAATATTCAAATCTGGGAATTGTGATGAACCCTTAGTTCATCATGGTTTTTAACAGGAATTAGGATCAAATTGTGTGATTAAATGATGAAAAACAAGGTTAATGTCCTAAGATGTCCTCAATTACAAGTTCAAGAGCTTTATTGGAAATTTGTATGATTCTTGTAGGAAAAGCAAGCTTGAAACACAACTGGAGAAGAAAGAAGATTCTGGAGCTCAAGAGGAGAAAAATTGCCTAAGTGTTGAGCGCTAAAACGTCCACACTAAGAGTTTTAGCGCCCTGCTACAGGTAGAGGCCAAAACTTGCTGGTGATGAGCGCTAAAACGCCCACACAGAGCGTTTTAGCGCGCTGCTGCACTTAGAAGATGGAAAATTGCTGGTCTTGGGCGCTAAAATGGCCTGCAATAAGCGTTTTAGCGCCCTAAAGTGGAAAAAGAATTCTGGTCTTCACCGCTAAAACGTCCAAATCAAGAGTTTTAGCGTTGGAGTCAGTTAAAGTCAGTTGAGCATTCACCAAGTTTGGACGCTAAAACGGTCATTCCTTAACGCTTTAGCGTTGGAATCAGTTAAAAGCAGTTGAGCATACGTAAAGCATGGACGCTAAAACGGTCACTTATGGACGTTTTAGCGCCCACATCAGTTTTCTGTTTTTAATTGTAACACTATATAAGGCAAAGCCTTGACACTTAGAAAGATCTCTGGTCTGAAAGGGATCTGAACTTTCTCTCTCTCTCTCTCTTAAACTTTAGTCTGACTTCTCTCTAAATTCTCTTAGGTTTTAGTTTTTGTATTAGGATTTCTTTGTAATAGTTTGGAGATTGAAGACTTTTAACATGGAAATGAAGTTTGCTTCTTCTTCTCTTATTTGTTCCTTAGTCATGTCTGAGTAGAGTCTTTGTAGTCTGAATGCAATAGAACTCCATGATAATATTATGTTGATTTGATTAATATGATGAAGTATTTTTCATGTTTTGATTTGAGATTTTCTGATTTAATTATATCTATCAAGGAAGTAATATAGAACAGGGATGTTTATATGACTTCTGTATTTGATAATCTCAACATCAGAATTCTAGTACTCAAGGGATTGATGCTAGAGTTCTGATGTAATCTTAAGACTTTAGTATTTCATGCATGTATTAAGAAAGAGATCACCAAGGGATTGGGGTTTCTGATTAATGTATCTATCAGGGTAGTAAGGGATTACATCTTGATGATAACTAAAAGGTTGATTAACATCACATGAAAAGGAATTCATCATATGATCAGTTTTTACAGGGGTTATTATGGAGGAAAGTTGTTTTCTGACTACTTGTTGTTTTATTAATTCCTAATCCATATTTGTTTTGTGTCAAATTACTTACAATCAATTTTCTGGTGACAAATTATTCATGATTTTTACAAACTCTTATCTGAGTCAAATTAGTTTTCTATGGTTTATTGGTGTTTGAACACAATTCTTCGTGGGAACGATCTTTACTCATCATTTTATTACTTGTACGACTAGTGCACTTGCTAAACGTCCAACACTGTTCCCCTTTTTCTTTGTTTTTCTTCTGTCCTTTTTTTATTCATTGTTGAGTACGTTCCTTGTTCTTTCTGATTGACCAGATGGTGTATGACTGAGGTGAGGTGAGTGTGTGATTCTGTTTTGATCCTTAACAGCAGAATTCATCTGTCTTCAGCAGTACTTACAACATTAAGGTAAGCTGAGAAGTTTCATTGTGGTTACACCTCAGGAACGCTCTCAGAAGTAGGTGTTTGGCATTTTTCCGTTCCTTACTAGTTTGAGTTCACACAGATCAGCTTCTTTCAAAAATCTGAGGATTAAATTTCCTGCACTGTTTCTATTTTCAAGTACTCAGAGAAAGAACAAGCATGATTAGTCAGTGACTTTGTGTTTCATGTATGTTAGTTAATCCAAAAGAATTAGGCAGTCTTAATACTATAACTGAAATGCATGCATATACCAAACAGTTTGATCAAAAAGTCTTTTCTATTTAAAAAGTTTAATAACAAGGGAACAGAAAGAAACTAAATTAAAACAGAACTGAAAAATAAACTAAGCTAAGATAGATAGGAGGGTTTTCTCCTTTTCATTGTGGAGGTGTAGTTAGAGACCACCCCAAAACTACGTTCCTGGAACAGAACGTACTTTATTTGGACTTTTTGGAGAGGAACATCAGACGTTCCCTCCTTTTTGGGAGCTATGTGGTTATGGATAACCACCCCAAAACTTTGCTCTTTGTCAGAGAATAAATGTATCTACTGGGTTGCCTCCTAGTCAGCGCTTAGTTTAATGTCTTTAGCTAGACATGGTACTTACCTCTCAAGGGGTTTCAGAAAGAGGGATACTTTTCTCTTTTTCATCAAAGGTTTCAGCATTGTATAGTTTTAACTTGTGCCCGTTTACCTTGTAGGAACGGCCATGTTCTGAACCTTGGATTTCAAAAGTTCTGTTTCCTGCATCGTTAACAATTTGATATGGCCCGGTCCATCTTGATTTGAGTTTACCTGGGAACAGTCTGAGTCTGGAGTTGAAGAGTAGCACCTTCTGATCGATTTTGAAATCTCTGTTCCTGATCCTTTTATCGTGCCACTTCTTCATCTTCTCCTTGTACAATTTATGATTTTCGTATGTGTTCCCTCTGAACTCCTCTAATTCTTCGAGTTGCAGCAATATCTTCTCTCCAGCTGTTTTTCCATCCATGTTGAGGGTTTGGACTGCCCAGTAAGCCTTGTTCTCCAGTTCGAGTGGGAGGTGGCAAGCTTTGCCAAATATCAATCTGTATGGGGAACACCCTAAGGGTGTTCTATATGCTGTTCTGTAAGCCCATAATGCCTCGTCTAACTTGAGAGACCAGTCTTTTCAAGAAGGATTAACTACCTTCTCTAAAATTCTCTTAACCTATCAGTTAGAGACTTCAATGAGACCACTGGTTTGTGGATGATATGGGGTTGCAACTTTGTGTTTGATTCCATATTTCTCCAACAACCTCTCAAGTTGGCGGTTGATGAAATGTTTCCCTCCGTCGCTGATGAGACAACGTGGGGTTCCATATCTGGTTAATATGTTCCTCTTTAAAAATTTTGTAACCACCTTAGCATCATTAGTGGGTAAAGCAACTGCTTCTACCCACTTGCTTACATAATCTACAGCCATTAATATGAATTTGTTCCCACACGAAGGAGGAAAAGGTCCCATGAAATCAATGCCCCAAACATCAAATAATTCAACTTCTAGGATCGGATTGAGGGGCATTTCATTTTGTTTAGTCAAGTTACCTTCTCTTTGACATTTATCACAATTTTTTGCATATTGAAGTGCATCTTTAAAAAGGGAAGGCCAGAAGAAACCTGATTGAAGAACCTTGGAGGCAGTCCTGATTCCACCTAGATGTCCTCCATATGGGGACGAATGGCAGTGTTGAAGGATTTGAGTCTGTTCTTCTTCTGGGATGCACCTTCTTATCATTTGGTCTGCGCATCTTCTGAACAGTAGTGGTTCGTCCCAGAGGTAGTTCCTGCAATCGTGAAAAAATTTCTTCTTCTGCATTTTATTCGCCTCATAAGGTTCCAGCCCTGCTGCAAGGAAGTTGGCTATATCAGCAAACCAAGGAGCATTTGTCTCTATGTGATTAATGACAAACAATTGTTCGTCAGGGAACGTTTCCTTGATTGGTAGCCCCACTTCAATGTGTTCCAATCTGGACAGATGATCTGCAATTTGATTTTCACATCCTTTTCTTTCTTTGATCTCCACATTGAAATCTTGCAGCAGTAGAACCCATCTTATCAATCTTGGTTTTGCTTCCTTTTGCGAGAAGAGGTACTTGAGAGCTGCATGGTCAGTATGGACAGTAACTTTTGATCCTAAAATGTAAGGCCTGAATTTTTCACAAGCATATACTACAGCTAATAGCTCCTTTTCAGTGACTGTGTAGTGTAGTTTTAATAACCACCTTCCTTTTTGAGCTTCATTCATTTAGAGTTTTACTGGCGTAATATATGCTACGAAAAAGTTTGTCCTTCCTCTGGCCCAGAACTACCCCAATAGCATGATCACTTGCATCGCACATTAGTTCAAAGGGTAAGTTCCGGTCTGGAGGTTGGATGACAGGCGTGGTGATGAGCTTATTTTTCAAAGATTCAAAGGCTTTCACACAATCAGAGTTAAACTCAAATTTTATATCTTTTTCTAATAAGTGGCACAAAGGTTCTATTTTGGAAAAATCTTTAACAAACCTTCTGTAAAAGCCTGCATGCCCTAAAAAAGATCTCAAGGTTTTTACACTTATTGGTGGCGGCATTTTTGCTATAGCTTCTACTTTGGCTTGATCCACTTCCAGTCCTTCTCTAGAAATCTTGTGTCCCAGGACTATTCCTTCTTTCACCATGAAGTGGCATTTTTCCCAATTAAGCACTAGATTAGAGGACAGACACCTTTGAAGAACTTCTTATAAGTTGTCCAAGCAGTGATCATATGACGTTCCCAGTACTAAAAAATCATCAATAAAGACTTCTACTCCTTCACCTATTAGATCAGAAAAGATTGAGAACATATACCTCTGGAACGTTGCTGGTGCATTACATAACCCGAAGGGCATCCTTCTGAAAGCGAACGTTCCATATGGGCAGGTGAAGGTGGTTTTATGTTGATCTTCTGGTCCCAAGGCAATTTGATTATACCCCGAATATCCATCAAGGAAGCAGAAGTATTCTTTTCCTGCTAGGCGGTCCAGCATCTGATCTGTAAAAGGGAGTTGGAAATGGTCCTTCCTGGTGGCATTGTTGAGCTTCCTGTAATCTTGGCAGATTCTCCATCCTGCAACCTTTCTTACAGGTATCAGCTCATTCTTTTCATATTTCTCCACTGTTATGCCTCCCTTTTTGGGGACGCATTGGACAGGACTTACCCAACTGCTGTCAGATATTGGGTATATGATCCCTGCATCCAGCCCATTTGATGACTTCCTTTCTCACCACTTCTTTCATTATAGGGTTCAATCTTCTTTGGTGTTCCACTGAAAAACTGTTAGGATCAGTCAATAATATTTTATGCATACAGAATGAGGGACTGATACCTTTGAGATCAGCTATGGTCCAACCGATGGCTCCTTGATAATTTTTGAGCTTGTCAAGCAACAGTTCTTCTTGTTCCTTGGTAAGAAATGAAGAAATGATCACAGGAAGGATGTTGTTGTTCCCCAGATATGCATACTTTAAATGTTGGGAATGGGGTTTTAGTTCTAACTCAGGATGTTTTTCTGAAGAAGGTCTTTTGAGCTGCTTCTCCTTTTCAGTTCTTATCAAAGGTTCAGGCCTTCTTTCTTGCAAATAGCAACTCTGCTCTTCCTGTTGTGGATCTTCTTCTTCTTCCTCGTATTCTTCTTCCTATGTTTTTCTGCTAGGCTGATTGTCTATCAAAGTGAGAGCAGAACGTTCTTCTTCTAAGTCTTCTCATTCATCCTGGAACTTTATTGCTTTGACAATATTGAACTTGATCTCATCGTCATGAACTCTCATGGTTAGTTCCCCTTTTTGTACATGGATAACTGCTCCTCCAGTTGCTAGGAACGGTCTACCTAAAATGATGGGAACGTCACCGTCAGCTTCATAATCCAGAATGATGAAGTCAGTAGGTAAGATAAATTTGTCTACTTTGACTAGCAGATCTTCAATCTTCCCTTCTGGCTTGACGATGGATCTGTCTGCCATTTGCAAAGTCACCGTGGTGGGTTTAGCTGGTCCAGTGGATAATTGTTTGAAGACAGATAGGGGCATGAGATTGATGCTGGCCCCTAAATCACACAAGGCTTTCCCTTGGTACGTGTTTTCTATAATGCAAGGAATGGTGAAGATTCCAGGGTCTTGAAGCTTAGGCGGGAGTCTACCTAAGTACTGGCAACTCTCTTGTGTCATTTTTACAGTCTCATATTTTGTTATTCCTCTTTTTTTTTAGAGGACATCTTTCATGAATTTTACGTACCTGGGCATCTGTTCTAGTGCGTCCACCAGAGGAATGTTGATGTGAAGTTGTTTTAAAATGTCCAGGAACTTTCCAAAGTGCTTATCCTCTTGTTGCTTTTTTGTTCTTTGAGGGAACAGAATTTTTGTTGATATTTGTCTGCTTTGAGTTGGACTGATTGGTTGGCTGTTGGCTTCTTTTTCAGGTTCTGGGTTCTGTTCATCTGTGACTGGTGATTGTTGCTGTGCTTTTGGGGATGCTTCAGATGCTTCAGTCTTTTCCTTTTTCTTTGGTTGAACTGTGGGCTGTGCTGTGGCTTTCCTTCTTCTTAAGGTGACAGCTTTGATTTGCTCTGAAGGGGAGATAGGTGCTACTTTTGGCTTGGTTGTTGAAGGAACGTCAGTATTCTCTGCTAGTGATCCTTGTGTTCTAGTTTGAAGGTTGGCAGCAATCTGCCACAGATGGGACTCAATGTTCCTGACCACTGCATCATTCCTGGTGACATATTCCTTGACATAATTTTCCAGGGTGTTGATGCGTTGGTCATCTCTGTGGAACGGAACATAGATGTTTCTTCTTTGTTCAAACGTTTCACTGCTGCTGCCTTGCTGATACTGCTGCTAATTGTTGTTGAATGGTCTCTGGTTAATGGGTGGCCTCCATTATTGGGTGTTGTGGTTCTGATCCTTAATGATAGTTCCTCCAGGGCTTGAATGTGTATTTCGTCCTGCTTGTTGATTGTCTCTGGTGAAGTTCCTATTGCCAAAATTTTCTGCATAACACACCAATGCAGTGGATGGGCAGTCTGTTGAGTCATGAAGGTCATCACAGGCTGAGCATGGTTCTGTTTCAGTTGCTGTGAGTTGTAAGACTTCCATCCTTGGTGCTGCTTGGTCAGCTCTCAGGTTCTTCACTTCATTCATGAGTGATGCCAGCTGGGCTTCCATGGCTGTTTGTTTATCCAGTTCTAGCATGCCTGGCTTCCTTACTAGGCTCACTCTGTCTATTGGTCATTGGAGACATCTTTCAACAGTCCCTTCTATTATTTCGTATCTTGATTCAAGTGTTCCTGTAAAGAAATATCCTCCTGCAGCAAAATCTAGGTGAGATTGAGAAGTATGGTCAAGTCCTTTATAGAAAGATTGTAACACTCCCCAACTCTCTACCCCATGGTTTGGACATTTTCTTATGATGTCCTTGTCTCCCATGCTTCATTGAGATTTTCTCCATGAAACATTCCGAAGTTAGAGACTTCAGCTCTAACATCAACTTGTCGAGACATTGGGAGAAACCTCTCTATGAACTTGTTAGAGAGTTCTTCCCATGTGTGGATTGATCCAGGGGCGAGAGTTTTCATCCATGTTTTAGCTTTTAAGCCCAAGGAGTGAGGGAACAACCTCATTCTCATGCTCTCCTCTGTTACACCCTCAGCTTTAAAATTATCACAAATATCTTGGAATGTTGTGAGGTGTGTGTAAGGATCTTCTGCAGGGAGTCCATTGAAGACCCCTGCTTCCCTAATCATGTGGAACATGATAGTTTTTAGTTCAAAAGTTGGTGCTACAGGGGGAAGGATTACTCCCCTATCTGTTCCGTTCCTGAAAGGAGCAGCCAAAGTTCTGAAGTTCTGTTCAGGGGGAACCTCTTCATTGTTATTATTGTGATCAGCCATGTTTTCAGGAAATTCTTCCCTGAGGTTCCTTCTTCTTCTATGGAGTGTACGTTCTGGCTCAGGATCAAAGAGAAACTCAGGTACTTCAATGGATTGGTTAGAGTCTGTTTCAAACTCTTCACTCATAAACCAATAGCACAGGTATATATATATGCACAATAGATTCGGTGATAAAGAGAAAAAAATATAAAAGTAAAGTCAGATATACAGTATATGTGTTAGAAAACAATGATAAGAACAACAGTTAGTGTTTCTATCCTCGGCAATGGCGCCAAAAACTTGTTGGGTGGTTTGCTGATGGTGGAAAAATATAAGTTCTGATAGGGGACGTTCCTCTGTTCTTGCAGAACACAGATTCGTCCCGTAGTTCCAACCCAAGTGCGCAAGTGCACGCATCAACTAATAAAGGAAGTATTAATGCCCAAATTATCGTTCCCACGAGGATAGAGTGTTAATTATTGTTTTATCACTGTTTATAAAGAGTGAAAATGAGAAGAAAAGTTAGTAAATGAAGTATCTGGTCAAACGTTCCATACTGTCTTGACAACGTTCCTCAGGAACAGTAGGTTCAATCTGATGGCAAATAGTTGCTCGCTCTGTTATGTATGTGATCCTTCCTGTTTAGAAGGAAGTGAGATAATAATCATTGGAGTTTTTATAAGTACTAAATAAAATAAAACAAAACTACTAAAACAGAAATAACTATAATCAAGAGACAACAGGGTGGTGGTTAAAACAGTTTAACAGAAGGAACAGATTCACTGTTTCACTCTTAAAGAGGTTGTTTTCTCTGCTCAAGACTTAGCACCTTTTGGCTTTGTCCCAGTTTCTTTGCCTGCCAACTCTGATTCCTTAGCTCATGGTCTAGATGGCTCACAAGTTTCCATATTCCTATGGCTCCTTTGACTCCAACAAGTACTCATTTCAGAACCTTAAAATGGACGAGTTGGCCCCTTATTCCTCAGGTGCGTTTTTGCCATGACATCTACCTTCCCCCAATGGCTAAGCTATCTGAAATCCCTTCCTTATGGAAGTTCCTTTCTCAGTATGTACCCAATTTTCACTGGCGCACAATGAATATAGCTTACTTAGCCAAAGAAATACAAAAAAGCTTCGGTCAAGAGTTTTGAAAACAGTTCTTTAAGAGTTTCACAGTTTACCCGTTCCACAGATTGTTCAGCTCATGGCTGATAGTTTAAACATAATTATTCTCAACTGAGATCACATAGACCCGAGATTCAGTCAAGAGATAACGATTGGAACGAAGAGAAAAACACTTATATTAATTTAAAAGACAGTTCACAAAAAGAAACATAAAATGGAGAAAGATGGGTTTTTGCTCGTGAGGAGTCTTGATGGTTGTTTACAGAGAAGAGAAGAGGGGTTGTCACTTAACTACAGTTACAACTTAAAATTAAACTAAGTTACTAACTACTACTAAGTGATCTCTTCCTTTCGGATTGCAAACCCTCCAGGATTCGATGATGTTTTTGTGTGAGGGTGGTCCAATTTATAGCTGGAAGAGGAGTGACAAGACTGTAATTCCTTTGAAGCTAGTTGCTTGAATGAGGGGACGAGACTGTGGCGGCAGAGTGTGAAGCTTGCGTGAATTGCTAAATGGAGCAGGTTTTGGTGATGATTAGCCGTTGTTTGCAGACCTTCCCATGTTTTGCTTCTATTTTCAGCCAATGAGAACTCTTGATTTTCTGCTCTTCACGTTTCCAGCTGCTCAGTTGGTGCACCGCCTTGCTTTTTAGAAGTCTTTAACTCTACGTTACCTGCAAAGTGTACAGAAGCATTAAATGAATGGAGAAGGTGCATTAAATGCGTCTCAGTTCGTTCCCCTTTTAATATATTTTAAAGGAATACGTTACCATCCGTTCCCCCACTGTATTTTTGTCACAAATGTGTAAAACAAGTGATTTTCATGCTGAAGTTGCTCATCGGATGAGGGAACGTATGGTATTTTTGCCATAAATATGGGCTTAGATGGGAACGAATTTACGTCCCATCAATACTTTTGTAAGATTTCCTTATAGAGTCTCTTTGTGGGTCTGTTCAGTGCGAGTGTAACACCCTCTTTATATACTCAATCCATAGGTGTTAACATTGCTTAACTTCGTACTTAGCGCGGAAGACTTATTCGAAGCGTGGTCTACTTATATTGTTCTAGGGGATTAATTTTGTTCTTCAATTCTTCAAGTTAACGATCATATTTAACTATTAAATCATGGGTTCTAAGCGTCTACAATTTCCTCCCAATGCCTAGGGTGCATTATGTCACGAGTCGTATCCATGTTAATTTCTAAGTCCTCTCATAATTTAACTCATATAACTTTATTATTAGGTCCTCCTATTATTCTAAAATTCCAGCCACGCATGCAATGACCTTTAAGTCCTTTATGAAAAATTTCATCAAGTTAAATATCTTTCCTAAGTCCTTCTAATAAATCGTGGATACCAGGGTGAAGTCTTAGCCCTATTCGTACCTCTTAATCCATTATATAAAAATTTAGTTAATTAGCCTTAAATAACAATGCATGGCCGAATCATATGGGTTTCACAACAGAATCGCATAGTCCATAAAACATAAAGCCCTTTAAGTTCAAACTCCCAAAATATAATACCTTAAACACATGTTATGAAAGTAAAATGGCCTTGAACGCCGTAGCATATGAGACGGAAAAACAAAATTTTTCATATGTGAAATTACACATGCAATCAAGAATCATGTTTTATGGCATGTGATGTTACCTTTGTTTGTGAGTTCAAAACTCCAAGACGATCAGTGTTCGGTTTGAAGGGTTCAAACCCTCTAACGTTGATCCACACCACCCACGTCAAGATGCAAGAATGCTTTCTTGAAAGCCACCAATTGACCACCACAGAGAGGCTTGCTATGCGCTCAATAGGTGAAGGAGGAGGCTAGGTATATGTGTTTAGAAGAGTGAAGTCTCCAGCATGAAAACTTCACAAGAGTGAACTCACCAACTAGACGCACAAGAGAGGGAGAGAATTAGTTTATCAAATCAGAATTTTTACTTTACTTATAATGAAAGTGGCGCACAAGTGAATGAGACAAAGGTGGAGTTGTTGCAATTCAAAAATCCCAAAAACCTCCCCTTTGAATCCTCATAAGACTAGGTCTTTATCTAGTCAAAATTCTGAACCAATGGTCATCATATGACCACCAATTCATGCGCCCCTATTCAACCCAAAAAGGGTCCAGATACATTTGAGCTGTTGCATTCAAGTTTGAACCAACTAGCTCACTGATTCTCTCAACAACCAAATCTGATTGGAGCTTGTTGGTTTGACAAGATGACAATCATCTCCCACCAAAATGGTGCCCCAATTCAGCCCTTGGAGATCTCCATAGATCTTCTCTTGATACAAGGGATTTGTTCCAACAAGATCTCATCTTATCCTTTTGTTATGAAACAACTTTTCATAGCCAATTCAAATTCGAATTCAAACATTTAAATTCAAACGTTCAAACATTTAAATTCTAAATTCAAATTCAAATTTCAAATTCAAAATCAAATTTCAAATTCAAATTCAAATTTCCAATTCAAAATTCGAATTTCAAATTTCAAATTCAAAATTCAAATTTCAAATCAAATTCAAAATTCAAAATTTAAATATTTGATAATTAATTTAACTAATTAAATTAATTAGTAATGTCTTGGACCATCCAAGCCCATTAACAATACCATGCGCCCTCTCCCTCTTAGGTGGGCTTCCAAACTTCATCTTGGGCTAACAACCATTATTAGGCCCAATACCTTTAATGCTATATCATCATGACATTAAGGTGTTAGTGTGTGACCATTAGGTCCAACATAGCCACTGACATAAATGGGCTCGAGCCCAACAAGCCCACAACCCATTTAATGACAACACAGAGCACTAGCAATGCTTTGTTGCCCCAGAGCTAGTTAGATTAATGACTTGATCATCCTATTACAGATATTTGGTTGCCGTGTGTATTTCTTTTCGTCTCAGTTACCTTCCCATAAAACCTAGGGTAAGGAAGCGTATCAACCCTTGCGGTTTAGGGTAAGCTTTATTCGAAATAGGGAATCTTCAATTTACTGACTCTAAAGGCAGATCATCTCATGATCTCTTTTACTATGCATAGATTCCCGAGTCCCTGTAAATGTCATCCCGATTTCTTCAGTTTACAGATAACCTAATCTCTCACAGAGATTTGACGAATTCCTTCAGCTTATCACCCTAGCCCTGTGCTCTTTCAGGACAAGCCCAACAGTATACCTATGAGTCTCCATGTTTCAGGCAGACAAGGTACACGGTCAAAGCATGCCTTCTAGAACTCAGTCTAGGTAATAACTTCTGGTCTAAGGAAAGACATACCCAAATATATAGAGACTACTCTAATGATACTCTCTGTGAGATTTTCTCATAGAGTCTCTTTTGTGGGTCTGTTCAGTGTGAGCTATACCCTTATAGATCCACCCATGACTTTAGCTAAGACATCTCCATATTTGTAGCTCATGAGGTCTTTACCTTGCATCCGAATACAAGTAGATAAGTCGTGCTAGTCTTACCCGAGATCACTGATCCCCATTCTCAGTGTCTCTAGACTAGGAACATAAAATTAGGAATAAATATCCAGTATCCTTGAATCCTCATGATCGTGATCTCATCACAGATACTCAAGAGATACCTATTTTATTCCAAGGGGTTTATCCAGTTACTCATATAAAATATTAACAATAATATTGAGACAAAATATGAAACAGGATAAATAGTGCTTTTATTTATTTGCGACAATACAAAGATCCACATATGTCCTAATCTAATTAAAAGATTGTCTCTAGGACATCCATATACTAACAAGCTCCCACTTGGCCTAGAGCCAATCAGACCTAAGTCGTGTACCCAAAGCCTCATAATGACTCATGTTTTCTCTGAGAAACAGCCTTTGTCAGAGAATCGGCTAGGTTATCATCTGTGGGAATATAATCCATCTTTACATCCATCCTATCAAAGATTTCTCTAATCAGGTGATATCTGCAGAGCACGTGCTTAGATCTTTGATGAGACCTATGTTCCTTTGACTGCGCAATGGCTCCAGTGTTGTCGCAAAGCAATTGTATGGGCTTATCCACGCTTGGAACCACCCTAAGTTCAGATATGAACTTCTTGATCCACACGGCCTCCTTAGCTGCTTCCGAAACAGCTATATATTCAGCTTCTGTCGTTGAATCTGTTGTTGTCTCCTGCTTGGAACTCTTCCAAGATACTGCCCCACCATTCAAGGTGAATACGAACCCTAACTGTGACTTGCAGTCATCTTTGTCACTCTGAAAGCTGGTATCAGTGAACTTTTTCACTGTTAGCTCATCAACCCCACCATAGACCAGAAACTCATCCTTAGTTCTTCTTAAGTATTTAAGGATGGTCTTGATTGCTGTCCAGTGACCCTCTCCAGGGTCCGACTGGTATCTGCTCGTAATGCTCAAAGCATATGAGACATCTGGTCTCGTACATATCATGGCATACATGATGGATCTAATAGCCGAAGCGTATGGAATTCCACTCATGCAATCCTTCTCAGGCTGTGACTTAGGACACATAGCCTTTGAAAGATGTACCCCATGACTGACGGGAAGAAAACCCCTTTTCGACCCTTCCATGCTAAACCTCTTTAGCATCTTGTCAACATACGTGGATTGAGATAAACCCAGCAGCCTCTTGGATCTATCTCTATAGATCTTTATACCAAGTATGAAGGCCGCTTCTCCCAAATCCTTCATGGTGAAGCTTTTTGAAAGCCACTCTTTCGTTATTTGTAATGTGGGGATGTCATTTCCTATTAACAATATGTCATCTACATAAAGTACCAGGAAGAAGACATTACTCCCACTAACCTTCTTGTAAACACAAGGTTCATCCTCGTTCTTGATAAAACTGTTACTCTTAACGACTTCATCAAAACGAATATTCCAACTCCTTGATGCTTGCTTTAGCCCATATATCGACCTTTGAAGTTTGCATACCATATGCTCCTGATCTTTGATTTCAAAGCCCTCAGGTTGTGTCATGTACACGTCCTCCTTCAAGAACCCATTCAAGAAGGCGGTCTTGACATCCATTTGCCAAATTTCATAGTCGTGATATGCCGTTATTGCAAGCATGATCCTAATAGATTTGATCATGGCAATAGGCGAGAAAGTGTCATCATAGTCAACTCCTTGTCTTTGACGATACCCTTTCGTAACCAACCTAGCTTTGTAGGTCTGAACGTTGCCATCTGCATCAGTCTTTCTTTTAAAGACCCATTTGTTACCGACAGGAACTATTCCTTGCAGTTTAGGAACCAAGGTCCATACCTTGTTTTGATACATCGAATCCATTTCAGATTCCATGGCTTCAAGCCATCTAGAAGAGTCAACATCCTTGACTGCCTCTTCGTAGTTACTTGGTTCATCATCCTCGACGGTTTGCTGATTCTCAATCACAAACCCATACCTCTCAGGTGGACGGATGACCCTCGTTGACCTACGGAGTTGTGTGTTTACTTCTCCATTGGAGAACATCGCCTGCGGAGCAGACTCGGGTTCCTCAATCTGTTCATGTGGTTCTTGAACTTCTTCAAGATCAATCTTACTCCCACTGGCTCCTTGAGATATCAAATCCTTCTCAAGGAACTCAGCATTCTTTGATACAAACACCTTGTGTTCATCCATGGAGTAAAAGTAGTATCCCTTAGTACCTTTGGGATACCCCACAAATAGACATTTAGTACTCTTAGCACTAAGCTTGTCTGATGCCAACGCTTTGACATAAGCTGGTGATCCCCATACCCTGAGGTAATTCAGGTTGGGTCTCTTACCATTCCATATCTCATATGGTGTGGTCTGAACAGATTTAGACGGTACCCTATTTAGAAGGTATGCCGCTGTGTCTAAGGCATATCCCCAAAACGATTTTGAAAGTTTAGTCTCACTCATCATAGACCTGACCATGTCTAACAAGGTCATGTTTCTCCTTTCGGAGACACCATTTTGGTGTGGTGTGTAAGGTGCAGTAAACTGCGAGAGAATTCCATTTTCTCTCGGATAATCCTGAAACTCATGGCTCAGATATCACCACCACGATCTGATCGTAATGTCTTAATCATCTTGCCACGTTGTTTCTCTACTTCATTCCTAAACTCCTTGAACTTTTCAAAGGCTTCGGATTTATATCTCATTAGGTACACGTACCCAAATCTTGATTTGTCATCAAGTAAAGGTGATGAAATAGGAGTATCCTCCTCTAGCCTCTATAGACATTGGCCCACAAACATCAGTGTGAATGAGTTCTAATAACTCACTAGCCCTATGACTCACAAGCCCTTTGGGCTTGTGAGAAGTCATTTTCCCAGCTAGACAAGATTCACATTGTTCATAAGATTCCAAATCCATGGAATCTAGGTATCCATTTGCATGCATCCTAGACAATGTTGTTTCGTTTATGTGCTCTAGTCTACAATACCAAAGATAAGATTGATTATCTATCCTAGGTCATTTCACGGCTATATTGAGCACTTCAGTTCCCATTTCCAGAACATACAATCCATTTATTAAAGAAGCAGTACCATAAACAAATATCATTCGAAATGATAGAAAATGTGCCATTCTTAATACTAAAAGTAAAATCATCTTGTTCTAAACAAGAAATAGAAATAATGTTTATAGAAATGTTTGGAACATAAAGACAATTATTCAAATGCAATAAAAGGCCCGTAGGCAAAAATAAGGTTGGCATCTCCAACAGAATGAGCAGCAACCCTTGCTCCATTGCCAACGCGGAGGTCCACCTCGTTTCTCTCCAATCTCCTTGGGCTCCTAAGCACCTGCAGCATATTGCAGATTTGAGAACCACAACCAGTATCCAATACCCATGAGGTAGGATTAGCACAAGAATAATTTATCTCAATCATGAAAGTACCTGAGGTAGAAGCATCACCATGCTTCTTGTCCTTCACACTCTTCAGGTAGTCTGGACAATTCCTCTTCCAATGGCCTTTCTTGCCACAATGGAATCACTCAGCATCGCTTTTGTCCTTGGATGCACTCTTACCCTTCTTTTTGCCTTTCTTCTTCTTGGGTTTTCCTTTGGGTTTAAAGGAGTCTCCTTTCGCAGGCTCCTTGCCCTTACCCTTTGCCTTGCTAGGCCCACCAATCAGAAGAGCATGTGTCCTATCCTTCTTGATAGACACTTCAGCAGTTGTTAACATGCTTAACAATTCAGGCAAGCTCACAAGCATCCCATGCATGTTGTAATTCATAATGAATTGACTGAAGGAAGGTGGAAGCGAGGTCAGGACTAAGTCATTACTTAGCTCGGCATCCATCACGAAGCCTAGATTTCCTAGCTTCTCAATGAGCCCGATCATCTTAAGAACATGACTGCTCACAGACATGTTCTCAGACATCCTGCATGAGAATAATTCTTTAGAGGCCTCATACCTCTCATGCCTGCCTTTAATGTCATACAACTCCTTGAGATGTAAGACAATAGAGGGAGCATCCATATGCTCATGCTGCTTTTGTAGTTCAGGCAACATGGATGCCAACATGATGCAGACAGTCAACACATTGTCATCCATATGCTGTTTGTGGGCCTCGAAATCAAATTTCGCGAACCCATCTTCCCCTTCCCTAGGAGCTACGGGTAATGCAGCATCCAGGACATAAGCTATTTTTTCGACCCTAAGAACAATTCTTAAGTTTCGATACCAGTCCGTAAAGTTTGAACCGGTCAGTTTGTTCGTATAAAGTATTGAGCGCAATGACAGTGGATTAGTCATACTAAAAACTAAAAAAGATGTAAAGATGATTTAATTAATATATTTCGACATGTTGTATAAACAAATTATTAAAGACTTTAAATAATTTGCCCCTCCCACTATTTTATCTAAGTCAATAACCCTTCCCATTTGACTTAGGATTAATCTACTTTTAGATTTTACCTTAGTGAGATTAAGAGTGCGATTATCTATTTTAACCCCCGTCTGTGACCGCAAGATTAATTTAAATAATGGGTTGATCCTCATCAACAGTATCTCATACCCTCTCTTAACATTAGGTTGACAACTCCTTGTCACTTGGTGGTGCATCTCATGCAACCAACCTAGCATTATTACCCTAAGCACATAAGCCCGGCTGAGCCTGCAACTTATGTCTCAGTTAAGTATTAACCAGCACGCTAAGTGTCTAACACTTCTAATACTACTCTTACTCAACGAAACAGTGGGTCCCAACTGAGTTGTGGAGCACCACTATGTAGATGAGGTTCGAGTAATATTGGTGGTGGGAGGTAATCATATGCTTAATAATTTATTCCTTTAAGGGTTCCTTTTATTTGGGGTTTATTAGGTCTCATCAAATGCATTTATATTATTATCATACTAGTCGTTATCCTCTGTCAAACATCTATCGGATTACACTAGTCGTAATTAGACATGCATAATAATACATACAAACACGATTTGTCCAATTCATGCATACTAGTCGTTCAAAACATAAAAGCATACATGCATATAAAACATTTTTATTTGAGATGGTCATGGTGCTCGTGCATTTGTCCATCTTGCTTCTCAAGCATTTCGGGCACTATTGCTCGTACATATAATTAAATAAACTCCAAAACATCTTTGGAGGGACAAATAATAAAAATTCAAAATTCAAAATTCAAATTACAACTCTAATTAAAATAGAGCAAAATTACACATTAATTTAAAATTTGAAATTCGAATTTCGGGCACCATGACCATCCCCTTCCAAATTGCACCTGAAAATTTATACAGCTTGCAAGCACATAATATCAAATATTATATAAATATTTCCTCACATATATTTTGATAATTTAACAATTAAAATATCAAAAAAGGAATCAAAATTCAAAAAATTTCCAATTTTCTCCTAAAGGTCGAATTTTGCATCTTTATCCATAATTCAAATCTTTGTCAAATCTTTCTCAAAGATCACAAAAATTAAACCATTTATTCAACCATAACTCATATGGCCGAACCATTCATCATCAAAAAAAAAAATTTATTAAATAAAATCATGGAGAAAATAATGCATTTGAATATTCACATCATGGCAGAATCATATTCCCTTTTCAAAAAAAATGTTTCTTTTGAAAACTTTCACAAAGAATCAAAACAAACAAAACCATGAGGTCATGTAGATATATGAACACCATAATCATATTAAACATGTTCATAAGAAAAAATCCACTTGCAAAGAATTAATCTTTAGCAAAAAGACCTTTTGACCGTGAGAAAATTAATTTCATAAACAAAGTACCGTCACCCGCCGATGATAAAGTGACTGGGCTCTGATACCACTTGAAAGTAAAATGGCCTTGAAGGCCGTAGCATGTGAGAGGGAAAAACAAAATTTTTCATATGCAGAATTACACATGCAATCAAGAATCATGCTTTATGGCATGTGAAGTTACCTTTGTTTGTGAGTTCAAAACTCCAAGACGATCAGTGTTAAGTTTGAAAGGTTCAAACCCTCTAACGTTGATCCACACCACCCACGTCAAGATGCAAGAACGCTTTCTTGAAATCCACCAATTGACCACCACAGAGAGGCTTGCTATGCGCTCAATAGGTGAAGAAGGAGGCTAGGTATATGTGTTTAGAAGAGTGAAGTCTCCAGCATGAAAACTTCACAAGAGTGGTAATGGTATATAGAAGAATTGGCTAGGTTCTTTTGAAAAACCTTAAGGAGGAACTCACCAACTAGGCGCACAACAGAGGGAGAGAGTTAGTTTATCAAATCAAAATTTTTACTTTACTTATAATGAAAGTGGCGCACAAGTGAGTGAGACAAAGGTGGAGTTGTTGCAATTCAAAAATCCCAACAACCTCCCATTTGAATCCTCATAAGACTAGGTCTTTATCTAGTCAAAATTCTGAACCAATGGTCATCATATGACCACCAATTCATGCGCCCCTATTCAGCCCAAAAAGGGTCCAGATACATTTGAGCTGTTGCATTCAAGTTTGAACCAACTAGCTCACCGATTCTCTCAACAACCAAATCTGATTGGAGCTTGTTGGTTTGACAAGATGACAATCATCTCCCACCAAAATGGCACCCCAAATCAGCCCTTGGAGACCTCCATAGATCTTCTCTTGATACAAGGGATTTGTTCCAACAAGATCTCATCTTATCCTTTTGTTATGAAACAACTTTTCATAGCCAATTCAAATTCGAATTCAAACATTTAAATTCAAATGTTCAAACATTTAAATTCTAAATTCAAATTCAAATTTCAAATTCAAAATTCAAAATTCAAAATTCAAATTTCAAATTTCAAATTTCGAATTCAAAATTCGAATTTCAAAATTCAAATTCAAAATTCAAATTTCAAATTCAAATTTCAAAATTTAAATATTTGATATTTAATTTAACTAATTAAATTAATTAGTAATGTCTTGGACCATCCAAGCCCATTAACAATACCATGCGCCCTCTCCCTCTTAGGTGAGCTTCCAAACTTCATCTTGAGCTAATAACCATTATTAGGCCCAATACCTTTAATGCTATATCATCATGACATTAAGGTGTTAGTGTGTGACCCATTAGGTCCAACATAGCCACTGACATAAATAGGCTCAGGCCCAACAAGCCCACAACCCATTTAATGACAACACAGAGCACTAGCAATGCTTTGTTGCCCCAGAGCTAGTTAGATTAATGACTTGATCATCCGATTACACATATTTGGTTGCCGTATGTATTTCTTTTCGTCTCGGTTACCTTCCAATAAAACCTAGGGTAAGGAAGCGTATCAACCCTTGCGGTTTAGGGTAAGCTTTATTCGAAATAGGAAATCTTCAATTTACTGACTCTAAAGGCAGATCATCTCATGATCTCTTTTATTATGCATAGATTCCTGAGTCCCTGTAAATGTCATCCCGATTTCTCCGGTTTACAGATAACCTAATCTCTCACAGAGATTTGACGAATTCCTTCAGCTTATCACCCTAGCCCTGTGCTCTTTCAGGACAAGCCCAATAGTATACGTATGAGTCTCCATGTTTCAGGCAGACAAGGTATACAGTCAAAGCATGCCTTCTAGAACACAGTCTAGGTAATAACTTCTGGTCTAAGGAAAGACATACCCAAATATAAAGAGACTACTCTAACGATACTCTCTGTGAGATTTCCTCATAGAGTCTCTTTTGTGGGTCTGTTCAATGCGATCTATACCCTTATAGATCCTCCCACGACTTTAGCTAAGACATCTCCATATCTGTAGCTCATGAGGTCTTTACCTTGCATCCGAATACAAGTAGATAAGTTGTGCTAGTCTTACCCGATATCATTGATCCCCATTCTCAGTGCCTCTAGACTAGGAACATAAAATTAGGAATAAATATCCAGTATCCTTGAATCATCATGATTGTGATCTCATCACAGATACTCAAGAGATACTTATTTTATTCCAAGGTTTTTATCCAGTTACTCATATAAAATATTAACAGTAATATTGAGACAAAATATGAAACAGGATAAATAGTGCTTTTATTTATTTGCGACAATTCAAAGGTCCACATATGTCCTAATCTAATTAAAAGATTGTCTCTAGGACATCCATATACTAACATGTTAAATGTCTGAAGTAGCATAAGTAACATAATCTATTACAGTCATCCAATCATAAATAAAGTGCATCACTCAATCCATAAGGATTCAATGTAGTCGTAGCCTCCGAATAATTCAAGCCATACAATATACATAGCCTGTTCATACCGTCCTTCATTACAAAGCTCAATAATTTTATTCGTTAATGACTACGTAGCATCATCTTCAAGACGTACCAATCTCTTGCCTTCCCTTACCCACTTGGTCATTTTTACCTGAAAGGGGGATCCCCAAAGAGGGGTGAGATTGGGGGTCTCAGTAAGGACTCGTAGTTGGAGCAACCTCCAAACCATGATGCTTACTCCTACAACTGTCATATAATAACATATACAATAATAGAATGGAAAAACATTTGAAACATAGTTTGGAAGATAAATCATGCTTTCAAATCATCATACCAATACTGCCATGGCAATTACTCTCCATGGTCTTACGGACGAATACCCAGGGTCCTCGTCAGGTTGCCTATGTGGTATTAGTGCTCAGGCCATCATAACACATCTTGCATGAACAAAACATTAGTTCCAAACAGCCAAACATATCACTGTATGGCACCATATAACAGATTGCAGTCAAACCAACGCTTTACATAAAGGGGGTGGCAACCATAGGGAAACTATTTCTACAACCATAAATCACTTACACAGTGGTCTTGTCTTTTTACTTTCCAAGAGTTCGAGTTCGAGTTCGAGTTCGGCTCTAGTCTTCCCTTGTACCTTTGGTTCAGCCTAATAACATAATGAGACTTAAGAGATGATTCTAAAAACTCACTTGGTCTATAACTCACATATAGGTTCGGCCTTTTAGGATGTAGGTCTCAGAAAATGATTTTAACATGGGTTTATGCATAGCATTTTAACATTTCGGTTAACATGTAAAATCCCACAAGGTTTTCCTTTCTTTTAGTTCTCAAGAATTTGAATGAGGGAAGAAGGTTTGTATTCCTTTAGCGTTTATAAACCGAAAACATCTAAGGGAGAGATTATAACTTAAACATAGAGTCTAAGGGGCCTTACCTCTAGGATGATGTTTGATGGTGATTCTTCCACCAATATGTCACTCTTGCTTCTACGTGTCATGAGTTCTTCTAAGTGTCCACTTCCACGAGTTAGACGATGAAGGAGGCTTAGAAGCTATTTTTGATGTTCCTTTCCCTTAACATGTGAATGGCTGAAGCCTTAGATAGGAGGAAAATAGGTTGGTTTTTCTTGTGGGTGCTTGTTCTTTGGGGAAAGGTCAAAGCCTTGAGAGGGAAAGAGAGAGTGAGGGGGTGTGTATGGTTGGGATGGGAAGATGCTTGAGTCTTCTATTTTATCTAAGTCCTCTAATCATTACACCTAAGAGAAGAGAGGTTAGGTTCTTAGGTTGAGTGTGTGGGTTAGCAAATCTCTTACCTTGGTCGAGTGTCATATGCATGGGGGAGGGGCTCTTGCATATCCTACCTAGATTAGAGAGAAACAAAACTCATCATTATTCACTTAGGAAGTGGTGCGCATGATGTGAAGGGATTCTTGTGTGTAGCGCCTAGGGTGGAGGGAAGATAAGGTTCACATTAATTGCTTGAGGAGTGAGGTGAATGGGGAGGAGAAACTCTTGTAAGTAGTGCCTTGTTTAAAGAGATAAGATTAAATGCTTTAATCACTAATAGGGGAATGTGGGTTAGTGTGTAAGGCCTTTTGCCTTTTAACTTTCCTTAATTGAATCCCTAGGAGAAGGTGTCAGTGGGATCTTCCCAATGCATGGGGTTGGGGAAACACCTTGAGTGTGTCACACTCAATATAAAGCGTGTAAAACAAGTCCTTCCCTTTTCATGATAATTATTGCGCCTAGGGGGATGGAGAAAGGTGGCTCCACCTTTTTAATCAAAAATGGAGAAGGCTTGGGTTTGGGAACCCTTTGGTGTGCGCCTAGGGAGATGGAAAAGTTTATGATCCTTAATGTGTTCACCTAGGAAGAAGGAAAGGCACTTATCTTCTTGCTTCTACATGACCGTGGCTTGTACTTGGGAAAGCCAAGTTTCATTTAATTCTTTTTCCCTTACTGGGTGCATGTAGTGGCATCCATTCATCTCATGCCACGTCATCCATAATGGTTTATGGGCTTGGGCTTTGTTGCCCACTAAAGGGGTCCACGATTTTTGTGCTTCTTAAAGGGTTGGATTGCTTTGAATTTGGGCCAAGGCCACACTTAGGTAATGGGTTCGGCCCACTTGGTCTTTTGGGGTTGGATTTCCATGGAAATTAATAAATGGGCCAAGTCTTATTTCTTTACATATTGGGTTCAGCCCAAGGAGTCTTTTTGGGTTGGGTTTACCCTAGGTTAGGTTACTTGGGTTTATCATTGGTGTGGGCTTAGTCTAAGATCATAAAATTTCAAGAGTTTATGAGTTTAGGCCATTAAGGCCATTACTTTGTGTGGGTTTATCCCATTATGTTTGGGCTTTTAATTTATTTAACCATACTTAACTTCAGACTATTCACATATAACTATCATTAAATTAATTTGCCACACAAGATTCATTAATAAACATGGCTACATAATATAGAGTTATTACATCCACCCTACCTTAATAAAATTTTCGTCCTCGAAAATTATAATTAAACTAAGCCCAGGTATTGCCGTCGGATCTCATCTTCACATTCCCAGGTTGCTTCTTTAGGGGTCCTTCCTTGCCATTGTACCTTCACCATCGGAATCACCTTGCTGCAGAGTCGCTTCTCTTCTCTGTCTAGAATCTTGCAGGGTGCCACCGAAATCTTCAAGTTGGGTCTCACTTCAACAGTGTCTGGTAATACGAGATGGGAGGGATACGCCAAATACTTCTTCAACTGGCTTACATTAAATACATTGTGAAGGTTTTCCAGACTGGGTGGTAATGCTAATTGATAGGCTACCGGTCCTACCCTTTTTAGAATCTGATAGGGACCGATATATCGTGGACTTAACTTCCGTACACCAAGAGCTCTACCAACACCAGTAACAGGGGAGAGTTTGATGAATACATGATCCCCTACTTCAAACTCCAGGGGTCGGTGATTCAGGTCATAATAACTCTTTTGTCGATCTTGGGCTTTCCGTAGCCTGTCACGAATCATCTTGATCTGTTCTGTCATTTCTCTGATCAAGTCTGGTCCGAACAACTCTCTGTCGCCAACTTCTTCCCAGCATATAGGTGTACGACACCTTCTTCCATAAAGTGCTTCATACGAGGCCATACTGATACTAGCATGGTGGCTGTTATTGTAAGAGAATTCTCCAATGGCAGGTACTGATCCCAACAACCTTCCTTCTCTAAAGCGCAGGCCCATGACATGTCCTCGAGTGTTTGTATTGTCCTCTCAGTTTGTCCATCGGTCTGGGGGTGATACGCCGAGCTCAATCGTAGTTGGGTCCCGAACGCCTGTTGCAATGAAGACCAGAACCAGGATGTAAACTTAGGATCCCGATCACTGATTATGCTTTCAGGGACGCCGTGCAGCCTCACAATTTCCTTCACATAGATCTGAGCCAACTTCTCTGTCGTGTAAGTCCCTTTTACCGGTATGAAGTGTGCTGATTTGGTCAGTCTGTCGACCACCACCCAGATGGCATCGTAGCCTGCTTGAGTTCTGGGTAAACCCGTTACGAAGTCCATAGATATACTCTGCCATTTCCACTTCGGGATGCTCAAGGGCTGTAGGGTGCCTGCCGGTCGCTGATGTTCAATCTTTACTTTCTGGCATACCATGCATTTGCTCACGTACCTTCCCACGTCTCTTTTCATTCCTTTCCAGCAAAAGTTCTTCTTCAAGTCTGCGTACATCTTGGTGGCTCCTGGGTGTATTGAATATTGACTCTTATGCGCCAGCTCCATATGACTTCCTCCCTCAGGAGTTTTGTAGGGACAACTATCCTCCCTTGGAAAGTAATTATGCCTTGCTGGTTCAGGCTAACACCAGATTGGTTCCTCAGTCTCTTCAAGCTGTCGACGGCTTGCTGAGCATGTTTGATCCTTTCTAGTAGCTCGTCTAAGATCTGCACCGCCCAATATTCGGCCTCGCATTCGCTATTTGCCACTGCTAAGTCCAAGTTCTGCAATTCCTCTATCAGTCGATGCTCGGCTATCATCATGCTCGCAACTTCTCTGGTTTTTCTGCTCAAGGCATCTGCGACTACATTCACCTTGCCGGGATGGTATTGCAATTCAAAGTTGTAGTCCTTTATGAACTCCATCCAACGGCGCTATCTCATGTTCAGCTCCTTTTGATCGAATAAATACTTGAGGCTCTTGTGATCACTGTACACTGTTACAGTTGCGCCGTACAAGTGATGACGCCCTATCTTCAAGGCGAACACGATCGCAGCTAATTCTAGATCGTGTGTGGGGTAGTTTTCCTCGTGCGGCTTCAGTTGTCGGGATGCATACGCTACTGGTCTGCCGTGTTGCATAAGTACACATCCCAAGCCTATCTTGGAGGCATCACAATATACCTCGAATGGTTCCTTTGGGTCTGGCAGCGTCAGTACTGGGCCTGTTGTCAGCATTCTTTTTAACTCTTGGAAACAGGATTCACATTCTTGGGTTCACACGAAAGGGACTTCCTTTCTTGTCAATCGGGTAAGTGGCAACACCCTCTTCGAGAACCCTTCAATGAATCTCCGATAGTATCCTGCTAGTCCAAGGAAGCTCCTTATCTCCGTGACAGTCTTTGGTCGTTCCCAGTCTACTACTGCTTCGATCTTACTGGGATCCACTGCTACTCCTTTATCTATGATTACATGTCCAAGAAATTGGATCTCTGGCAGCCAGAATTCGCACTTCGATGGTTTCGCATATAGTTGTTTCTCCCGCAATAGTTGTAGCACAATTCTCAAGTGTTCCGCATGCTCTTCTTTTCTCTTCGAGTATATTAGTATGTCGTCGATGAATACGACCACGAATCGATCCAAGTAAGGTTGGAAGATCTGATTCATGTAGCCCATTAATACTGCCGAGGCATTAGTCAATCCGAAGGGGATGACCAAGTACTCGTAGTGTCTGTATCTCGATCTGAAGGTTATCTTAGGGATGTCTTCCGGCTGAATTCAGATCTGATGGTATCCTGACCGGAGGTCGATCTTCGAAAACACCTTCGCACCCCTTAGTTGATCAATTAAGTCCTCGATATGAGGCAAGGGGTACATGTTCTTGACAGTCACTTTGTTGAGTTGCCGATAGTTCGTGCAAAGTCTCATCGACTCGTCCTTCTTTTTTACAAATAGAACTGGTGCTCCCCACGGGGACACACTGGGTCGGATGAAATTCTTCCCTAGCAAGTCTTCTAGTTGTTTCTTCAATTCTACCAATTCAAGGGGAGACATGCGGTATGGTGCAATTGAGATTGGCCCAGTCCTGGGCATAAGTTCAATAGAGAACTCTACTTCCCTTTCGGGGGGAAAGGTGGTAATGTCATCAGGAAATACATCCTCGAATTCTTTGACCATGAGAATGTTCATCAGTGGCGTCTCGCTTGCACCTACCAGGTCAGCTATTAGCATGGAAGTACAATCTCTTGATTCGACCGGTGAAGTACTGGGGAGTGGGGTCTCCATCCTTTCTCCACCGACTATTAGACTTGTATCTGACAGGGATCCTATATTCATGAGTAAAGAAAATAACTTCCTGAACAGCTGCAGCTCTCGCCGTCGACGAAGGACAGTCCCTAGAGAAGTGGCCCTCCTTGCCACACTGGAAACAAATCAACTGCCCTGAAGCACAACATCCCACATGCTCCTTGCCGCACCCCGCACATCTCGGAGTGGAAGGAGGTCTAGCAAAACTCCCCTGCTGCGAAGCAATCCTCTTGAACTGACCAGGCGCCTGCCTAGTAGCCAACTGTTTACCCTTGCCCTTCCCAGCAAACCTCTTGTCCTTCCAGGACTTAGAAACAGGAGTGGAACCAACAGTCCCCTTGGTCTCGTCGACCTTGGCCCTCTTGGTCTTACTCGCTATGCAGACATCCTCAATGTCCTTACACTGCTGAACCAGTGTACCAAAATCCCTCGAAGCAGCTCCAGCAATATGCTCAGCAATCACCTCACTAAGTCCTCTACGAAACTTAGCAGCCAGAAACATCGGAGTAGGAGGAACCATCCTGAAGTGTGCAAACTTTTACCAGCTCATTGAACTTGGCCAAGTACTCGTCAACAGACATCGAGCCCTGAACCAATCTGTCAAACTCCCCCTGCTTCCTCTCCTGCGCATCATAGGGAAAGTATCTACCCAAGAAACACTCCTCAAAGAATGGCCATGTCAAAACACGACCATGCATCTCATAAGCACGAGAGGTGTTCGTCCACCACTCATGGGCATCGCCCTCCAGCATGTAAGTCGAGAACATCAGCTTCTGTGGGTCTGTACACTGCATGACCCGAAATATCTTGTCCAGCGACAACAGCCATCTAGCAGCAGCAATAGGATCCAAAGACCCCTCAAACACAGGTGGCTTATGCTTCCTGAAAGCATTCAGCCGGCGATCTATCACATCACGATCCTCAGCAGGCTCTACCAGAGTCTCCCTCGTCTCAGCGACATGAGCAGCACTGCCAATGTGACTCAGGCTGTCATCCTGAACACTAGGTGGAGGCGGCGGCGGCGGTGGTGCCTGGCCTACAGCAGGACCAGCCCTCATCTCCTCCAACATGACTCTCATCATCGTCATGTTCGCCATCCTGTTCGCCTCGAGGACATCCTCAGTGGTCCTCCGGTTCGCTTCACGAACCTCTTCTGCGGCTATCCGGTTCGCCTCGCGAACAACATCCATCATTGCCGCGTTGGCCAATCTAGTGGCCTCCTGATCGGCTAACCTAGCTGCCTGCATCTCAGCCAATGCAGTCAGGATAGGATCGGGTTGATCCTCAGAAGTCTCTCGTGTTCTCCCGGACCTTACCATGACTCTGCACAAGTTACACAAATTATGAGTTTATCAGGCCCACGCAGTGTGATTACATATGCATTACCATAATAAAATTCGACGGAGTTGTTAGTATTTGGGTGTCCTAGAGACAATCTTATTATTAAATAAGGACAGAGATGTAGACCTTTTTAATATTGTCGCAAATAAATAAAAGCACTATTTATCTTGTTTCATTATTATGTCTCGATATTAATATTAATATATTATGAATAACTTGATAAACCCCGTGGAATAAAATAGGTATCTCTTGAGTATCTGTGATGAGATCACAATCATGAGGATTCAAGAATACCAGATGTTTATTCCTAATTTTATGCTCCTAGTCTAGAGATACTGAGAATGGGGTCAGTAATCTCGGGTAAGACTAGCACGACTTATCTATTTGTATATGGATACAAGGTATAGACCTCATGTGCTACAGATATGGAGATGTCTTAGCTAAAGTCGTGAGTGGACCTATAAGGGTATAGCTCGCACTGAATGGACCCACAAAGAGACTCTATGAGGAACTCTCACAGAGAGTATCATTAGAGTAGTCTCTTTATATTTGGGTATGTCTTTCCTAAGACCAGAAGTTATTACCTAGACTGTGTTCTAGAAGGCATGCTTTGATTGTGCACCTCGTCTGCCTGAAACATGGAGACTCATAGGTATACTGTTGGGCTTGTCCTGAAAGAACACAGGGCTAGGGTGATAAGCTGAAGGAATTCGTCAAATCTCTGTGAGAGATTAGGTTATCTGTAAACCGGAGAAATCGGGATGACATTTACAGGGACTCGGGAATCTATGCATAGTAAAAGAGATAATGAGATGATCTGCCTTTAGAGTCTGTAAATTGAAGATTCCCTATTTCGAATAAAGCTTACCCTAAACCGCAGGGGTTGATACGCTTCCTTACCCTAGGTTTTATGGGAAGGTAACCGAGACGAAAGGAAATATATACGGCAACCAAATATGTTTAATAGGATGATCAAATCATTAATCTAACTAGTTTTGGGGCAACAAAGCATTGCTAGTGCTCTGTGTTGTCATTAGATGGGTTATGGGCTTATTGGGCCCAAACCCATTTATGTCAGTGGCTAAGTTGGACCTAATGGGTCACACACAAACACCTAATTGTCTAGATGCTCTAGCATTAAAGGTATTGGGCCTAATAATAGTTATTAGCACAAGTTGTTTGGAACTCCACCTAAAGGGGTGGAGGGCGCATGGTTCATTGTAATGGGCTTGGATAGTCCAAGACATTACTAATTAATTTAATTAGTTAAATTAATTATCAAAAATTTAAATTTTGAATTTTGGAATTCGAAATTTGAATTTTGAAATTTTGAATTTGAATTTCGAAATTCGAATTTTGAATTTGAAATTTGAAATTTGAAATTTGGATTTTGAATTCGAATTTTGAAATTTGAATTTTGAAATTTGAAAATTTGAACTTTGAATTTGAATGTTTGAACATTTGAATTTGAATATTTGAATGTTTGAATTCAAATATTTGAATTTGAATTTGAATTGCCTATGAAAGGTTGTTTCATAACAAAAGGATAAGATGAGATCTTGTTGGAACAAATCACTAGTATCATGAGAGAATCTTTTGGACAAGATCCAAGGCCATATATGGCGCTGATTTGGGTTGTTCATCTCTAGCTTCTCATAGTCTGCATTATATGCCAAGTGTGTGTGTGTTTCACTAGTATCATGAGAGAATCTTTTGGACAAGATCCAAGGCCATATATGGCGCTGATTTGGGTTGTTGGTGAGCAAGATTTGCTCATCAAAATCAGCTCCAGAAGATTCAGTCAGTTGGGAGAAAATCTGAGTGAGTTGATTCAAATTTGAATGCAACTACTCAGATGTATCTGGTCACCTTTTTGGGCTATATGGGGCGCACCATATAGCTAATCTTATGAAGATTTCTGATCAGAATTTTGAATAGGTTTTTGAACCAATTCTCAAGAGAATATTCTAGGAGACTGTTATCAATTTTTGAAATAAAACAGCTCCACTTCTCTCTCTCCAATCTGGCGCCTAATGATCAGATTTTTAGGAGAAAAATCTGATTGGTATTTTATTTTAAATACTCTCCTCTTATGCACCTATGTGGTAGTTGTTCCTCCAAGGGTTTTTCTGAAAACCTAGCCTATTCTCTCCTCTCTCCTGTGCCACTTGTGAAGCTTTCACATTGAGAGCTTCACTTTTTCAAACACTTTCACCTAGCCTCCATCTTCACACATAGAGCGCCTAGCAAGCCTCTTTGTGGTGATCATCCGGTGGCTTCACAAGAAGGAGTTCTTGCACCTAGATGAGTGGGTGGTGTGGATCAACGTTAGATGGTCTGAACCCTTCAGACCGGCCTTGATCATCTGGTGATTTCACGAACAAGGTAACATCATGCTTTCCTAAAGCATGATCTTAATGTGCATGTATATTCCGCAAAGAAAAATTTTGTTTTTCCCTCTTGCATGCATCGGCCTTAAGGCCATTTCAAACTTTCAGGAGTAAACACACAAGACAGACACAACCAAACATCCTAGCTATTGCAATACATACAGGCTTTTTCCTCGAACCATTGCTCTAATACCATAAATGTAACAACCCGTATATATCCGGTAATGTTATCTTAATATCGTATTAAGCTGCGCTTAATTAAAAATTGCGGAATATCTTTTTCTTTTCAATTATGATGTCATTATTCATTACCAGCTTGATTACTTAACCATTTTCAAAATATCGCCTGTATGTAATTGCAATAAAACAGCAAACTGAAATACCTCATAATATAGATAATAAAAGTGTGGCTCTAGTCACAGAACTACAACAACGTAGACCAGACCATCTAACAGTTTATACAACTCCAATCTAAAGTACTAACATAAAGTGTCATGGACAATCCCCATGCTCACTCAAATAAGGCAACACGCCCAACATCAGTCTCAACAACAACATAATCATAAATAGCGAAAAACATAAACAGCATCTAAATCCAGTCATGGCAGCAGTACAGCATAATATCATCAACTAAGCTCTGGCCTCCTGCCGCCAGAGGCATCAATCACCAAACTACCGGAACCTGAAATAAGCATTCACCAAACGTGGGGTGAGATCTCTAAACAAGAAATCTCAGTAAGACAAGGGGTCCTCAAGGATCTTCCACCCCAAGCTCACTTACATGTGCAATATAAGTTCAAAAGCAGTTTATCATCATCAATTCTAAAATAGTGCAATACAGCAGATAATCATGTCATGCGTGTCAATTCTATTCTACTGGCCAGAGAAATGCAGGATTTACATACGCCAAATACCCACACTAGTGCAAGACGCCACTTGCATTCACCCCGGATCACCATATCGTATGACGCCACATACTCAGGCTTACCGTCACATGCATATTAAAAGTCATTACACATAAAGCTCAACAGCATTTCAAATATTCAAAGCATGTAACACAACATGCATACAACCACACCCCCATGAGACATGGTGGAACCACAACATGGCTAAACCGAGGACACGAAAGCTTACCTTGCAAGCTAACACCCAAGGCCAAGAGTCCATAGCTCAAAGTCCAAACACAACAGATTCACAATCTGTTATGGACCAATACTATATCGATAATAATGCACCACAAGCATATAACTTAAAGACAACGCCTTTCCTTTACGTTTTACGTCTTAAGGCTCCATACCAAGCCATAAGCCCTTAATCACTTGATACTGACTTAGTTCATTAATTACAGAAGTTCAACTTCATCAATCTAGGGTCCACAAACCCCCAATAGCCTACTGTACACACAGCACAACTACTGTTCTATGAAAACCCAGAATATCCGGATATTCCTCGGGACCATATCCGGATATGCAATATCCGGATATTTCACTGTACATATCCGGATATACAATATCCGGATATCCAGATTCCCATATCTGAATATCCGAATATCCGGATATCCAAATCCCATATCCGGATATTTCACGACAGAATGCAGAAACTGCATTTCGTGAAGATATCCTTCCAAGGTTGGGTTTTTACCGATTTTAAACACCTAAACATGCATTTCTAGGTGTGTTTGACCAACCTCAGCATTAAGTTATCATCTTTTAACCTTTACATGCATCAAGGGTCCATTTTTAAGCATAAAACTCATGATCAAAGGGTGGTACAACATACCAAGGCTCAAAACAGAGGATCAATGGCTCTTGGAGCTCACCACACTGCCTCTACAGGTTCTGGAAATAAGGTGTACGAAAATGCAACACCAAAGGTTGGTCCTTTCTTCACAAAGAAGCTTCTTTAAGTTCCAAAATGCCACCACAATGGCTCAACACTCTCAACCCCCAAAGTCAGCAACCAAGGACCCTCCAAACAGAGGTAAAAACCCAGAATGTTGCTCCCAACACACTCACCATAGTGTTTCCCCCTCACTCAAGGTGTTTAAGAAGAAGAAACCATAAAGAACAAGGGAGAAATGACTCCAAGACTCTCAAGAAAGAAGGAAACAACAATGAAACAGTGCCAAGGTGCACTCAGCCGCTTAAGTCACGTAGGAGTAGTGGTTCTAGGGTTTTGTGCCCAATGATTAGAGTATTTATAGCCACTTACCCAATTAACGCACAGTATTAAATTTAATTGCTACGCTTAGCATTTTAATCCCAAACTTTGGAATCTGAAACTACACATTTTCCAAGAATTATCATATTTTTCTTATAATTTTCTGAGCACCTTTCCAGTATGCGCTTTTCAAAGCCAGTACCGGTTTCTAGCACCAGTTCTCATTATTTGGACTTGAAACTCGTTTTACAAGTCCTACATATTATTCTAGTAATTATCAAGCACTTATTATAATTTTGCGGGATACTTTTTCGGTACGCATTTATACCGACTAGCAGAACCGGTATCTGCACTTTTCTTCCGAAAAGTGACTTTCAGCATTATTACTCACTTACTATAATTATTAAAGCCTCATAATAATTATTAGGGTCAATTAAGCGTGCTCGGTCCAGAAAGCATTATTACTAAG
Organism: Gastrolobium bilobum; assembly: GCF_033153095.1. Classification (NCBI taxonomy): domain Eukaryota; kingdom Viridiplantae; phylum Streptophyta; class Magnoliopsida; order Fabales; family Fabaceae; genus Gastrolobium; species Gastrolobium bilobum. The sequence continues at coordinate 36,720 of NW_026899166.1, read as the reverse complement.
TTCTGGTGGCCTGGGATGAAGAAAGATGTTGCTGAGTATGTATCTAGGTGCTTAATTTGTCAGAAGGTCAAGATAGAACATCAGAAACCTGCTGGATTTCTTCATCCGTTGGATATACCAGAGTGGAAATCGGAGAGCATCTCTATGGATTTCGTTGTTGGTTTGCCTCGGACTCAGGCTGGTCGCGATTCAATTTGGGTTATTGTGGACAGACTTACGAAGTCTGCACATTTTCTGCCAGTGCGAGTGGACTTCTCTATGGAGAAATTAGCAAAATTATATGTGAAAGAGATTGTAAGGCTCCACGGGATACCGATTAGCATTGTTAGTGATCGGGACCCGAAATTTACTTCGCGTTTTTGGGGAGCCTTGCAGCAGGCTTTTGGCACTCAGCTCAGGCTGAGCACTACGTATCATCCGCAGACTGATGGTCAGACTGAGAGGACCATACAGACACATGAGGATATGCTGAGAGCTTGCACATTGGAGCAGGGTACTGCTTGGGATAGATACTTGTCATTGGTGGAATTTTCTTATAATAACAGTTTTCATTACAGTCTGGGCATGGCACAGTATGAAGCATTGTATGGACGAAGATGTCGTACTCCTACTTGTTGGACTGAGGTAGGTGATAAAGAAAGATTTGGGCTGGATTTTGTGCAAGAAACTACGGATCAGATTGAAATGATCAGAGAAAAACTTAAACATGCAAAGAATCAGCATAAAAGTTATTATGATAATAGACACAGACCACTGGAATTTGAAGAAGGTGATAATGTATTTGTGCGGTTATCTCCAATTACGGGTGTTGGACGTGCATTGGGCGTGAGGATGCTGAGTCCTCATTTTATTGGGCCGTATCAGATAATGAAAAGAGTAGGCTTAGTGGCCTATCAGCCTGCCTTGCCCCCACAGTTGTCAAATTTGCACGATGTTTTTCATGTATCCCAGTTGCGGCGTTATATTCCGGACGAATCACATGTGGTGATACCAGATGATATTGAAATTCGGGAGAATTTAAACACTCCCGTAGGTCCTATTGATGTCCTCGACCACAGTGAAAAGAGGCTTAGAAGCAAAGTTATTCCAATGCTAAAGATTTAATCGGAAGGACGTACACCTGAGGAGGCTACTTGGGAACGGGATGATGAGATTCTCCGGCTGTATCCTGAGTTAGCGGACAGGTATGATTTAATTTTGCAGACAAAATTCTAAAAGGTGGGGTGATTATAACTGAAAGTAACTAGCCTTGAAGGCCGAAGCATGTGAGAAGGAAAAACAAAAAATGTTCTTGCGGAAACACACATGCAATAAAGACTCTTGCTTTAAGACAGCATGATGTTACCTTTGTTTGTGATTCTAAACCACCAAGGAGGTCAGTGTCAGGTTTGAAAGGTTCAAACCCTCTAACGTTGATCCACACCACCCACGTCAAGATGCAAGAACACTTTCTTGAAAGCCACCAATTGACCACCACGAAGAGGCTTGCTATGCGCACAATAGGTGAAGAAGGAGGGTAGGTGAATGTGTTTAGAAGAGTGATATTTTCAGCGTAAAATATCACAAAAGTGGCACATGGAATAAAGGAGAATTGGCTAGGTATTTTTTTTGAAAAACCTAAGGAAGAACTCCACCAAAGTTAGCACTCAAGAGGATGAGAGAAAGAGCTTTTATAAATTCAGATTTTTTCTCCAAAAAAACTTCCTTAAAGTGGCGCACAATCAAGGGAAATAATTCAGATTTTTTTTTCTCCAAAAATCTTCCTTAAAGTGGCGCACAATCAAGGAAGAAAAAGGTGGAGTTGTTTTAATTCAAAATTCTAAACAACCTTCTTTTTTCATCCTCATGAGATTATGTCTTAACATAATCAAATATTCTAATGGCCATCATATGGCCAGCCATATGTGCGCCCCATTCAGCCCAAGAAACTGTCCAGATACGTTGAGTAGTTATATTCATATTTGAATCAACTCACTCAATTATTCTCTCATCAAATCAAATCAGATTTGAGCTTATCTGGTTGACAAGATGACACTCATCACAACCCATAATGAGCGCCCAAATCATCCTTGAATGAGATCAAAGATCTCTTCTTGATACTAAGGATTTGTTCCAATCAAGATCTTATCTTACCTTTTGTTATGAAACAATTTTTCATAGCCAATTTAAATTCGAATTTAATTATTTAAATTCAAACGTTCAAACATTTAAATTCTAAATTCAAATTCTAAATTTCAACTCTAAATTCAAAATTCAAAATTCAAATTTCAAAATTCAAATTTCAAATTCAAAATTCAAATTTCAAATTTCAAATTCAAAATTCAAAATTCAAATTCAAATTTCAAATTTCAAATTCAAAATTCAAAAATCAAAATTCAAAATTTAAATATTTGATAATTAATTTAACTAATTAAATTAATTAATAATGTCTTGGACCATCCAAACCCATTCACCAAACCATGCGCCCTCTTCCTCTTAGGAGGGCTTCCAAACTTCTTCTTGGGCTAATAACCATTATTAGGCCCTATACCTTTAATGCTATATCATCTTGACAATAAGGTGTTAGTATGTGACCCATTAGGCCCAACATAGCCACTGATATAAATGGGCTTGGGCCCAACAAGCCCATAACCCATCTAATGACAACATAGAGCACTAGTAATGCTTTGCTGTCCCAGAGCTAGTTAGATTAATGACTTGATCATCATATTACACATATTTGGTTACCTTATATATTTCCTTTCGTCTCGGTGACCTTCCCATTAAACATAGGGTAAGGAAACGTATCGACCCTTGCGGTTTAGGGTAAGCTTTATTCGAAATAGGGAATCTTCAATTTACTGACTCTAAAGGCAGATCATCTCATGATCTCTTTTAATATGCATAGATTCCCGAGTCCCTGTAAATGTCATCCCGATTTCTCTGGTTTACAGATAACCTAATCTTTCACAGAGATTTGACGAATCCCTTCAGCTTATCACCTTAGCCCTGTGCTCTTTCAGGACAAGCCCAACAGTGTACCTATGAGTCTCCATGTTTCAGGCAGACGAGGTATACAGTCAAAGCGTGCCTTCTAGAACACAGTCTAGGTAATAACTTCTGGTCTAAGGAAAGACATACCCAAATATAAAGAGACTACTCTAATGATACTCTCTGTGAGATTTCCTCATAGAGTCTCTTTGTGGGTCTGTTCAGTTCGAGTTATACCCTTATAGGTCCACCCACGACTTTAGCTAAGACATCTCTATATATGTAGCTCATAAGGTCTTTACCTTGCATCCGAATACAAGTAGATAAGTCGTGCTAGTCTTACCCGAGATCACTGATCCTCATTCTCAGTGTCTGTAGACTAGGAACATAAAATTAGGAATAAACATCCAGTATCCTTGAATCATCATGATCGTGATCTCATCACAGATACTCAAGAGATACCGATTTTATTTCAAGGGGTTTATCCAGTTACTCATAAAATATTAACCACAATATTGAGACAAAATATGAAACAGGACAAAAATTGCTTTTATTTATTTGCAACAATATAAAAGGTGCACATATGTCCTAATCTAATCAAAAGATTGTCTCTAGGACATCCATATACTAACAATAACACCTCGTAATCCTAAATTATATATTAAAATATTAAACATTGATTAAAGGGAAGGATTAGTGAAAATCCTAAAAATTAGGCCAAAATACAAAGAAATGGCAAAATGGTAACTAGCCAACACGCAACCCTAGGAAGATAAAAATTTAGTATAAGGTCTCAGATGACAAAAATAACCCTGGAAATGGATTCAGAACGAAAAATTGAGTGGTTAGGCAAGTTTCAGAAAATTCAGTGAATACTGTTTTTACCGGGTAAAAATATCGTGGTACAGTTACACCGTAACGCGTGCCGATTGAGTTTTGAGCTCTAGGTTTTGAATACAAGTTATAAATGGCTTATAGAATTAGGGAATATGATTTTTGATAAAAATTGATGGAAATAAGTAAGTTTGAGGAAGCGTGCCAACAGTGCGCGCAACCGCTTAAAACAGCATTTTCTCCGAACGATCGAAAAACTCTGGATTCATCTGATCAAGGGTAATTAAAGGACAATGGTTAATGTTAAAAATTAGAGTTTCTAAATAGGTTGTGAATTTATGGACGTTTAGTGGAATCGGAGGGAAATTCAAATAAGTTTGAAATCGTGTGAGGTGGCGGTGGGACCCACCCCACTTAAACCACTTAAGCCACATAAGCCTAGGACACTATTCATCATCACTTCCCTCCTCTCCTCCAAGCAAACATGCGGCCCCCTCCCCTAAAAACCCCATTCCTGGGGCTTAGCCCCTCTTTATTTACAAAAAAAAAAAAAAACCCCATTCCACTTCCAATTTTCATTTCGGCACCAAATCCATTGATTCTTGTCTTGAAATTTGTTGGAAATCACCTTCCAAACACATTGGTAGTATCCATTAGCCTTGAAACCCTCTCATTCGTGAGAAACAAGCAAAAACCAGCCACGAATTTCTTGGGAATTTTGGTGTTCATGGTGTTGTTCGGAGCTCCAATGGTTTAGGATGTCTTGGAGGAGTCTTGTGCCTAGCTTTTGCGTAAGTTTCTTCATCATTTTAACGGTTTAATCTTTGGATTTAATTCATGAACCCTAAAGGGGGTTTTGTTGATTTGTGATGTTAGAGAGATCAAATGGAAAATGTGTATTAGATGATAATGTCTTAGAATGATGTAATAGAGCTAAAAATGCAATAAAAATTATTGATAAAAAATGTGATTTAACTTAGGAATTTTTGGATGATGCCATGACTTTATGTTTTGAAATTGTGTTAGGATTGTGTTGGTGAGTTGTTGTATGATTGGATGATGTTTAATGGGATTGTATGAGGTGTAGAATTGTTGATTTGGAATGAATCATCCTTGGTGAGGGCTTGAGTGCATTTCGGCCATTAAGGGAAAAAGAGAGGAATTGATGTTGAAAAATTATTTGGATGATGTGTTGTGTAATTGTATGGTAATTATATGGGTTGTGTGATGGTTGGAAGGTTGGAAAACCAATGGAAAAATGATTGGTAGTGTTGAGTGGTTAATTGGACCTAGAGCAAAATATTAGACAAAACGATGTTTGAATGATGAAAAATGAAAAGTGGCACTTGATACGGCCTTTTGGTAACCTAAAGATGCCTAAGAAAATGAGAAAGAAAATTTAGAAAAATATATTGTAAAATAATACCTTGTTGGCCGAACCTACCTTGTGTGGGGGGTGAAATTTGACGTTTTCGTATTTTGATAGATTTGTCGTGTATTGATGATTCGTACATGGTTGTTGTAGGTTGCCGTATGTTGATTTGAACCCCGAACCGTGAGTTCGGTGGATTGCCCTTGGTCCCGGACCAAGTGGGATTGAGGTGAGTAATTGGAACCATGCTTGTATAATTGGTAACTTGCATGTGTTTGTTTGAATTTTAAGTAATTAGGAATGTCCTCTGTGTAGGCATTTCTGCTGTATAACGAGCTCGGAGAATATATTACTGGGAGCTAAGTGAAGAGGGCTATACAGGTAACCTCTTGGTACTGGGGCTTGATCCCCTTGTGTGTTCAACCATGCCCGTTGAGGGTGATGGTAGGAAGTGTATGTAAGTAATGTAGAATAACATGATTATGCATTTTGTGACACCCTCCCATGTGTGCACCCAAGGGAGTTGTCTGCTAAGCGGATTAGAGTCGTACGAATTTTTAAATAAATGCAACACTGCGTTTTCGAGTTACTAATTAACTATTAGTTTGAAATCTGGGAGTTTACTGAAATCAGAGTGCAACTTACAAAATGCATGGCTTGCTGAAATAATGGCTTTCCTGAAAAACCTTGCTGCCTTGTAAAAATCGTATAAATTCGAGTTCAAAAGCTTAAAAAAATATTTTTAGATACAGGAAACTAGACATCTGGGGCTTTACGTGCATATAAAAATTGTTTCATTCGGAGGTGTCTAGCTCCCGAAACTGAACTCGTAAAGTACAAGACAAATCAGTGCAATGTTCCAAAACGACCTGACTTGCAAAAATCATAATAAATCGAGCTTTCAGAATTTCATTGCAAAATTTATGTAATCTTAAACTAGACACCTGGGGCTTTAACCACATATAAATTATGCCTCAAACGGAGACTTGTATCCCCAGAAACACAACTCGCAAGGTGCTCGCAAAATCGGTTTCAGAAATTCGAATTTAAAAACAGACAAAAATTGTTTTCGCAAACGAGTTCAACATTACGTAATTTACAAACAGTACATAAATCCCAAATTACAGCAAAATAATATATGATCCAACATTTTTCCAATCTCCCAAATATTACACCAACGTCAAATATTTCATGCGTATTCAGCAAAATCAGCAACAGACAGTAGAATTTCCAAAAGCAGCATGTAAACAGAATATCCCCAATACAAGTACATCATCATCAAATGCTCTTTCGTACTCCTGCAATTTATAAAATTGAGCCCCCGAAGGGGTGAGAAAAATCCCAGTAGTGCGGCAGTAAAACCAGTAAAGCAACAATATTAGACTAGGCACAAAATTCCAAAACAGTCGCATCAACTTTTCACTTTCCGGACAAATGCTAACATATAATCATAGTGCGTATATAACGCCAAAGTACTAATCATATTGCGTATATAACGCCAAAATACTAATCAAGATGCGTATATAACGCCAAAGGTGTACGTTCATAGCACTGCAGTGCACGTACTAACAAGCACAGTGGAGATTCCATAGTGGCTCCTCAAGAGGATTCCAACTACGACCTATACGGACTGAAGCCAAGTGTCCCATACCCTGGTACCGGAGGGATGCCTATATGATGCGTGCTCAAACATATGCTTACTTTTATTATATACTCCGGTTTCTAGATTGAATGCATAATGTTGTATGCTATGACATGATTGGCTTTACACACACATGAGAAATGCAGTTTTATGATATGCATATGCATGACTAGATCATAATCATAATAGCATATATTTCAAGTATTTTTAATACCAATCTGCCGAATAACAAATACTTCCAAAACAGAATTTCCATCATGTCAAGTCCAAGGCAGATTGCAAATCATATTTAACAAAATACGAATCCAAGGCACATGTGAGCAACAATTCAAAATTCCATACACTAGCTAATAGTCACAATAGATCTCACCACCAAACACTTACCTCGAGTCTTTACTTTTTAACCAATACATATATATATCTCAAATTCCATCCAGCCTTCTTGAGGCTGGTGACCCTAGACAAAAAGATACCAAAATAAATCAAACTTCTAATTCATTCTTACTATAACTCACATGAAATTTTCCATGCTTCCTACTTCTCTGTTTTAATCGGACTTAGTGATTTTATTACAACGCATAATTGCTTTTGCCTAAATTTTTATTTACCAAGGTTATCACGATGCAAAGCCAAGTTTTCTAACACATGTAATACAGTTCTATAACCACCAACAAGGGTTCTCCAATCTTTCAGTTACACAAGTGCCAAAATCCACAACTCCTTATACACATAGGTTCAGTTTTCATTATCCATATGTGCCTATAGTTTTATCATTTTGCATAGTATGTCCTACATGATTTTAGGAGACATTAATGAGACTTAAGAATGCTGTTTACATAAATTTAACATATGCAGGGCTATGTACATAATCTTAGTCTAAGGGAATAATCTAACCATTGATGGAGCCATTTTCCAAACCCCAAGCATAAATTCTTAAGACATGTCAGCATCAAGGTTCATGGTTTAATCGGCTATACAACATGAGGAAGTGAATGAAAAGAATGCACAGCTCCTTAACATAAAAGCAGCGTCCCAAAACAGAACCATGGGAAGAAATTACAACAATTTATATATTGCCCTTTCATGCAAGTGGTGACCAAAACAAGGGAAGAAAAGAGGAGTTTAAAACTCAGATTTATCATCTCTCAAATCTTAGTCTTCAACCGGGTCATCATGCTTCAATGTTAATAGTTTTCTGTCTTATAATTTATTCCCTTAATAGATATCAATTGGCAAAAATCCCATTACTCCTATATTCACCAATTTGGTTTTATAACTATCACTTAATAAATTATATTTCTTTCTCTTAAACATAAATTACCTACATCACCTAGGCATGATCACTTATGTGAATATATGACTTCTACACATTATTTTTCTAACAAAAGAGCAGTCCAGCGATTTAAATGAGACTAATTCCAGATTCACATAATTTCAATTTAAGCTTACAGCATTAAATTCCATGGTTGTCCAAAATGATAGAATTTAGGGGAAGAATAGCCAAGATAAGGTATGTGGGGCCGAACAAACAAGACACAAGGGAGGGTTTGATAAATTACTTACATCTAATTGTAGGTACCCAAGGTTCAAATCGTTCAAGGAAGGCGGTGGCCAATTGATATGCGAATTCTTCCACCTTTCTACTCTTCAAGGTGGTGGATTTAGACTGCACTCAAGGGGAAAAGAATCCCAATCAGAACTGGTCCACGTGGGAGGAACATGAATACTCCTAAATTATCTCACCTTCTCCTACTTGGTTGACAGTGCGCACAAAGGGAATGAGGAATAGGTATTGAGCTCCAATCAGAATCTGCATGCAATAAATGGCAGTCCTAGATCAGAAACAAGACATGAACATGCAAGGGGAAATCCTCATCAAATCGGATGAATGAAGGAGGGACATGGAACTAGGGAAAATCCTACACCTCTTGCTCAATAGTGATCAGCCGAATTATGAAAGGAGGGAATGAATGTACTTGGTGTCTTGTTGTCTCCTTATAGCACTTAAGGTTTGATGGGGAGATGATGATGAGGGAGGTTCACAGGTTGTTATCCTCGATCTTCTTCTTGTGGTTACGGCTAATGAGGATGAATGAGTAGAAGGATGAACCTCAAGTACTTGGCGTTACTCTTAGGGGTGTACGGTTTGTAGGGGAGTAAGCTGAGTTTGGTTTCAAAAGAAATTGGAAGAAAGAGGCAGAATAATGCTTGCAATCATAATGATACCAAAACAAATTTGCTATCTCCCTATTGGCGCACAAGAAGAGATAAAGAGAGATAAAGTGATGAGGGTTGCCATTGACCAATAGAATTACATGCATGCAATTTTGGGGAGAGATAAGGTTGTACATGTGTCTCCCTTTGGCCAATCATAAGTGAGGTTCAGATTTTGTTTTAGAGATAATCAAGGATCATAAGTGAGAAATATAGGGCTGACTTAAACCCTTATTTTAAAAGGTTTGGGTCGTGGCCAATGAGGGAATTGAACCCTATAATTCATCTAAACCATGTTGTTTCATGTAGTTCACCAAATATTGTCTAGGATTTCATTGTATGTTGTACTTTAAATATATTTCCTAATAATTATTATTTCATGTTCCCACAAGTTAATTAATTAAGATTCCTACCTATATGATAATTAAATGTATGACCGCCCCTTTTTAACTAGTGTTTTGAATCTTTTAAAATGTACAATTATACATGCCTATAATAGCAACCAAAAGGTAGTTTTCCTAACTTAATTTAATTCCACTCTAAACATAAATTTTATTCGAATTTCAAGCATGCTCCACACCCCTAATTGCAAGTTATGTAATTTCCTAATTATGCGGGATGTTACACTCTCCCCACCAAATTTGAAGTTTGTCCCCAAACTTCATCCTACCCTTCCAATACATAATTACATTAGTGAAAGACCTAAGATCACATTCAACTGGCATCTATAACATTCATCAATTAATTCAGGGTATTACAAACAAGCTATGCTTGACATGTTCATCAGACAATATATATATAACCAAATTTTATTTGCCTAGTAGGGAATAAAATTCTTCCTAAGCTTAATCATAACAAACAGATTTTCGAGTTTCATCTTAAACATGCCAAAGACCACACTGTAACACAGATAAATAAAATCGATCAGGAAACTCCAGTCATCCATAAATTGTGAAGAGCTCAGGATTTTAGTGCATAGCTAACTAGCAACTAAACAGATCTATTCGCACAATAATTCCTTTCTATATAGATTCTGTATTTGATGGTTGACAAAATAAAGAAAGAAAAAAACAACAACAGCCACCTAAGGCTCCACTGTCATGATCTTTATTAAACCTCAAAGAATCTTATTCTAGTGCCTAAACAAGAAGTGTATCTGGTCTCATGCCGATATACAGTTGAGATTACCTCTTAATATTATTATTTAGGTTTCTTGTTCTTATGCGTGTCACTATCAATAACATGCCATACTCTTACTGATACACCTGTTGTGCGTACTATACTTAAAGTCACGTCTTTATCGACAAGATGATTCTAAATTTTTATGCAAAATTGGTGGGAATTAACAATTTAGGCTACACGGTTACTTCACACTAATAAAGTTTTACAATCCCAAATAAGACCATTTTCACACAACTAAATATACCTACCTATTACTCGTGCAGACAGAGGACTAATTACTGTGACCTTCACAAACACTCATTTTATCTATGCATTTTTCGTGGTGCAAATTAGATTTTCGCCAACTTCTTACTTACTCCTTACATATGAAAAGAAATCTCGGTTCAATAAACACTTCACAACTAATTACCTGGCTTGACAAACATCACGGGTAGAATCCCACAAGTTAATAGTCTACAGAACAACGAGTATGTAAAACAGAACGCATCATATTCCAATTTACAATGTAGAAGGGTCTTCGTAAAATCACAAAATTTCATTACGGACAGAATTCCAGTAAATGTTCCTATTTTCAAAAGATCTAAGTCCATCACTATTGAGGTATAAAAATTTAATAGTATCAATTAAGCGTACAACACAATGTATGCCACTAACTTGCGGAAAAGAATTACATAGATGAGTAGTGCTTTTGTCTAGAGCTTATGGTTTAGGAGGCACCTCTAGTTAAATTCTAACAACGAAGCCGAATTAAGGGCACGAGTAAGAATACCGAGATTCTAAGGTACTAACTTCTAATTGCCATGATCCCAAAAGATGTTAGGCTTGTTTGTTTATTCTGTAATTATTGTCTAATATTTTCTAAAATAAAATGTAACCTAGTCTATCCTTTTACAATATACTAAACAAAATCAGGATACCAAGCAGTCATGTATGCAGCTAATTAATTCTAACATGCTCTTCGTACATATCACATAAGGTGGTACCTCTCATACAGTTCGTCAGAACACCCCTATGAGGAAACTTCCTCGAGCTTTCCGCTGTCCTAGGTACCTCAGATGTAATTAACTCCATTGATCAGAGGATCTATTTACCATGATATGAACTTTCCAATCATTACACACATTACAATTTGAATAAGCTACCAATCATAATCCATCAAATAGACCAGACTTTCATAGTTCAAGTACACAAAACCACACTTTAATTCCAGCCTTCAACATAAAATAAAATTCACCAAAATCAAATGCTCAAAACAGAAAATTAACCCAACTGGATTCACAAAAGTAAAAGAGTTTTCATGTAGTAAATAGACTATAACAGAACATACGCATTCAGATCATGAAACACATATAATTTCTCAAGCACAGCACCCAAACCGATTTTAACTAAGCATCACTACTATGGAGTTCACATTCTAGACGGTTAAAACAATTTAAGCAATTTATAAACTCAAATTCTGACATACTATCAAAAGTACAGTTTCAAATACTTCTCCTCAATTGCTATACTTAACAAGCTGATACCCAAGACAAATAATATATTTTCATAATTTCAATTTATCAAACCGAAGACTCCTCATTTAATTTCTATCCTGACAAACCAATACCAAAATAAAAATTTTCATGTATCCAATTTATCAAACAGGAACCACTCACTCTTAGTACAACTTAAACATCAGTTCATTACTACGTCCACTCATATGGTTCTACAAAAATCTAGTTTGCTTGTTGCAATTATTCAAGTCATTCCCTAGATTAAATTCCACATAATTTCAAACATAGGTACCAAAACCACCAAACAAAACTTTTTCGTTAATTGATTCTCGGTGTTTGACAGTTTGATACTACTGTTGTAACATCCCGTTAATTTAAGAAATTATGTAAATAGTAATTAAGGACGTAGAAGCTTGCCTTGAACTCGATGTATATATATATATCTATATTCACTTAGGGTAGGGTGAATTTTAATATTTTTAATTACCGTGTATGTAGAAACATTAGCTACTACCTAGTGGTCACGTGGAATGATAATTGTTAAGAAATTATTTAAATTGCAATTGGGAGTGTGGAATAGGTTTAATTTTAAATTACATCTCCTAATAAAACTCTAGAAAATACTTAGTAATTACATGAAATTTATGATTCATAGGAAGATAAATTAGACCCCTTTCATTAATAATGGGCCTCGGCCCAAACTTAAAAGGTGAACCCCATTCAGCCTTAAAATTTCTCTACACTTGTCCATTGGTTATCTTAAAAGGAAATCAGCCTGCATGAATTCTTATTGGTCTAGAGCCACACTTATCCACTCCCATTTTTCTCCTACACGTTTAATGGAAGGAACAATAAACTTATTTTCCCTTACTGGTTTCTGGGTACAGAATGTACACAGCCTCACAAACCTCCATCTTTCCTCTATATGCGCACGGTGAGGGGGAGACAAAACCGAGCCTTGTTCCTTCCATTCGCAATCTCAACACAATCCAAATCATCCTCACTGACTTCCTTTTTCTACACCACAACCGTGAGTTGTTCCAAGAAAGGAACTCCACATCCAAGCGTCCTCCTTCTTCATCCCTGTATCATTCGATTGAGTTGCAAATCAGAAGTGGTATTATGCCCTCCATTCCCGTGTTCGATGGTGTTCTATGTGGTTGACGGAGACCTCTCTCTCTGCATGCAGATTGGGACCAAACCCAGCCTTGTTTCGTGCTTCCTTTGGTGCGCTGTTTAACTCGGTTTTAGGAGGTAGGGCGTTCTTCTTTACCCCTTTGTCTCTCAAAGTTTCTTTCGGTTTCTAAAATAAGTGTTTCCCTTGTCTGCAACTGAGATGGTAATCTTGGGAGAGTGAAGGAGCTGCTGCATCTTTTGGTTGCTGCACCGTGAACCATTTAAAAATCTTGGCTACATGTAATAAGGTAATGTAGAGTAAAATTAGTTCATTGCTTCCTTACTGTTTCGGCCTCTAAAATCATTTATGGAGGAGGTATGCTTGTCATTTCTTCCCATGGTTTCGGTCTAGTTGGTTAACCCATGACCCCTTGTGGCCTGCAAACAAAGAACCTATTTTGGAGCTTGGGATGGAGCTCCCCACCAGCCTTGGACTACTTCTTGAAATGGACCAAAATTATTCGATCTTGCATGTGTTGAAAGATTGACAACAGCATGTTAAAAAGAGTTAATTGATCTTGCCTAATTAATGTGAACATAATTTGGTAAGGGAAATAGGAAACACTAAATTGCTGGCTAAAAACCGAACTTGTGTATGTATTGGGAACCATGGAAAGTTCTGATTTGTTGACAATAGTGCAATGGGTGATGTAAATAAAATTCTAAGCAACTAGTTATGCTAAAGGCTGAACCTAAAACTTCTCATTCACCTTTATTGCTTCTGTTGGTAATTGCATTTAGGGGAATAGTCTGACTTTGTAATTCTTCCTTTTTTTTTTTTTGTTATTCCCTCACTATTCGGTTGATATATATATATATATATATATATATATATATATATATATATATATATATATATATATGTTGAAAGATGTAAGACTTTTCTGCCGTTCTTCCATTGAGGTTATTCATTTGAACAGCCTTGAAATGTGCTTGAGTAACGTAAAGATTAACCTTGTGGGCTTGGAATATTTCCCTCTTGTAAATGGGGGGTTGTTTTGTTGGATTGTATTGTGTAATTAGTTTTTAATGCTGTAAATTCCATGGGCAACATATGTAAAGACCCTCTTAGTGTAATCATAGGTTTAGAAGAAGTGGCGTTGTGACAAAAATACCTTGAGCACCTTTCCAACCTAAAGAAACCGGATCGGTAGGTGTGAGACTTAGGATTTTATTACTGTTAATCAGTCATTGAATTAGTATGAAGCCAGGAATTTGTTTAGGGAAAAGCATGGTAAAACCGAACCTGTGTGTGTGTGTGTGGTGAACACCGGAAATTCTTATTTGATTAGAAATTAGTGAAATGAGCACGTAAATAAAATCCTAAACATTTTGTCATGCTAAAAGCCGAACTCATGCTTTTATGAGACCTTAGGAAATTTCATTTGCTAGCAATGGGAGGAATAGCATTAAGGGCAGGAAAAATAATTATCATTGTGACCTCATAATTTAATTAAGGTACAAGGATTGAAAGCATAGAAACTATTTGTGAATTGTAGGTAAAATTCTGTAAAATTCTGACTTGGTGAAATGGTATACTAGGTGCGCAAAAATCTCTAATAACGTGGACTATTATGCTGTTGTTTGATTTGTGATTGGGCACGCAAGGTAAGTGTTTGGTGGTATTACCTAATGTGACTATTGGCTAGCCTATAGAATTGTGAATTGCTGCTCACATGTGCCTTGGATTATTGTGCTGTTATATGCTATATATATGCTGCCTATGAATGTGACAAGATGGAAAATCATGAATGAGAAGTAACTGTTGTGTGGCAGCTTGGTACGGAAAGTACATGAAAGATATGCTATTATGATGATGATCTAGTCATGCATATACACCTCATAATTCATTTGTTTCTTGTTTTTGTGTGAAGCATATCATGGCATACATGCACGAATTTCATGCTGTTCATGGATTAGAATATTTATATAAATATGCATACGTTTGAGCACGCATCATATAGGCATCCCTTCGGTACCAGGGTATAGGACACTTGGCTTCCGTCCGCATAGGTCATAGTTGGAACTCACCTTTGAGGGAGCCATTATGGAATATCCACTGTGTATGTACGCGCACGACGGTGCTATGAGCATAATGATGGCGTTATATACGCACTAATGATATGTTAGTACGTGCACGAAGGTGCTACGAGCGTAGTGTTGGCGTTATATACGCACTATGATATGTTAACAAAAAACGAAATGTTGATGTTACTGTTTATAATTTTGTGCCTAGTTTAATATTGTTGCATTATTGGTTTTGCTATCACACTACTGAGATTTTTCTCACCCCTTTGGGGCTGCTATTTTTATAAAATGGCAGGAGGACGCAAAAGCATATGAGGACATGGATTATTTGGATATTTGCTGT
Source organism: Gastrolobium bilobum (assembly GCF_033153095.1). Lineage (NCBI taxonomy): Eukaryota > Viridiplantae > Streptophyta > Magnoliopsida > Fabales > Fabaceae > Gastrolobium > Gastrolobium bilobum. The sequence continues at coordinate 21,466 of NW_026899166.1, read as the reverse complement.
TAAACTCTTCTGTTTGGACTTGTTGCTGTTGCTATTTTATTTGATGGATGACTGTATTATTTTGAGAAGTTTAGATTAACTGTTAAACTATGATTTTACTGCTGTCTTAAGACTTTTATGATCAGTTAGTGCTTTGAGTAAAATTCTGAAAACGTTTTGCGAATTACATTTTTCTGAACATTCATTAAGTGCTGATTTTTAAACAGTTTTGCGAGCACTTTGCGAGTTATGTTTCGAGGGGCAAACGACCTCCGATTCGTTATTATTTTATATGCACGCGAAGTCCCAGACGTTCTCTTTTTATATTACATAGAATATTTTTTTGAATCGTTGAACTTGATTTTCTACGAATTTTGCAAGAAAGCAACGTCTGCCAGGAAAATAACATTTTCAGCAAGTTACGAAGTCTTGAAAAGTATACTCTGATTTTTGTAAGTAACCCAATTTCAATTATAAGTTTTAATTAGCAACATCAAGATTATTTTTCAGAATTTAAAGTATCACGAAAGCACTCTAATCCGCTTAGCAAACAACTCTCTTGGATGCATACAAGGGAGGGTGTTACAACCGTGTTACCGAAGAATGTGTTGGCCAGACCCATTCCTAGTAACAGCTGGAGTATCATCTCATCACACACTGGGAATCGTCAAATCCCATACTTCATTATTTATTCGTAATACAGGCATTAATCAATTACAATTTACCACACCTCAAACTTCTCTCATGAGGAGGTTTTCGTGTCTCATAAATACTAATTCTACTTTCGTCATGCCAAGCAACGAGCGGATCCTACTCACCGCATGACATGCACGACAGTAGTTTCAAGATTGGGACACGGTTCCCACTTCAGGATAGAATTTCAAATAATCAATGATGCAATTTTCCAATTCAACACTTCAATTCGACTGCAACATAGTACAATCAGACAACTCTTGCACAATTAAGTGGCAACAACCATTCAATTCAAATACTTCATTACAGTGTATAAACCAAGGAAAAACTGAACATGACATATAATAGCACAATACACAGCACACCGCAACCCAAATACATTCAATAACACCAACAACAAGTTAAATCCCTACCATACAACCTGACACTTCAGATAACCGAGCACTACATTACACAATTGTGACACCCTCCCCTGTACGCGTCCAAGGGAGTTGTCTGCTAAGCGGATTAGAGTCGAATTGTTAACGAGTAAAAATTCATGTTCAGTAATTTTTTTTTCATATTACCAATTATAAAATCTTGCCTAGAAAACTGACTTTGAAAAGTAAAAACAACAAATATATTTTTAAAAGGCTTTCGCTGTGCAACTCTGATTTTCCTGAAAACAGCCTGTCTTGCAAAAAAAATGTAAAATCGAGATCAACAGCTTAAAACAATATTCTTTGACGCAAGGAAACTAGACATCCGGGACTACGCGTACATATAAATTATAAACGAATCGGAGGAGAATAGCCCCACGAAACAGAACTCGCAAGGTACTCAAAAATCCAGTGTGTTTTTCTAAAAACCTCCTGACTTGTAAAATTCATATTAATTCGGAATTACAAGCTTTGAACATAATCTTTATATAATCTGAAAGTACACAACTGTGGCTTTGCGTACATATGAATTATACCTCATTCGGAGGTCTGTAGCCCCAGAACAGCAACTCGCAAAGTGCTCGCAAAAATAGTTCAAAAATCCGAATTTAAGTACAACAACAATTCTTTTCGCAACTAATTACCAGAATTATAAATATCATGCTACACTTCTTTTCAAAAGAGAATATACATCATGGCAAGCCATTCTTTAAGAAACTACATCAAGGTCAAATATTCAGAATACACTCAATAGAGACAGCGAGCAAACAACAAGGTTGTCAATAGCATAACTTAACAGAATTGTCATGTAATCAAGTCATCAAACACTTCCTCAAATGCTTCTAAGTCCTCCTGCAATTTATAAAAATTGAGCCCCCGAAGGGGTGAGAAAAATTCCAGTAGTGTGATAGCAAAACCAATAATGCAACAATATTAAACTAGGCACAGAATTCCAAAACAGTCGCATCAACAGTAAAATTCCGTACAACTGTTAATCATCATCTTATTGCGTAAATAATGCCATGGTCATGTACATTCATAATAGTCATGTTAGTGCGTATATAACGCCATTTCCTTGTACGTTCATAGCACCGTCGTGCACGTACTAACATACACAGTGGATATTCCATGATGGCTCCTCAAAGGTGAATTCCAACTGTGGCCTATGCGGACGGAAGCCAAGTGTCCCATACCCTGGTACCGAAGGGATGCCTATATGATGCGTGCTCAAACGTAGGCATATTTATATAATTATCCTAGTCCATGAGTAGCATGAAATTCATGCATGTATGCCATGATATGCTTTACACACAAACAAGAAACAAATGAATTATGAGGTGTATATGCATGACTAGATCATCATCATAATAGCATATATTTCATGTACTTTCCGTACCAAACTGTCACATAACAATTACTTCTCATAACAGAATTTTCCATCTTGTCACATTCATAGGCAGCATACATATAGCATATAACAGCACATTAATTCAAGGCACGTGTTAGCAACAATTCACAATTCTATACGCTAGCTAATAGTCACATTAGGTAATACCACCAAACACTTACCTCGAGTCTTTAACCTTTTAAATTAAGCATTCCAATATCATCAAACAGTCCAGTGATTTAGGACCTTGCGCACCTAAACAAATATGTGTACCAAATCAGAATTTATTACATAGGTTCCCTATACATTACATAGTCTTCCCATTCTCCTAAATTCTAGGTGTATAATCGGTTTCCTTGTACAAACACTAAGCGAATTTTCTGCCATCATATTAATTTACCAATTGTCCTTAGTTGAAAAATTCCAATGTATTCCACACATGCATGCTCGGTTCTCAATCATCACTAGGGGCTTATGATTTTTCTTTAACAAAACATTAACTTCAGCACTAACACATGGGCTAATACATTATTTAACATGCTATCTTCAAGAGTTATAATGCCTACAAAGCTTGAATCAAATCCGGTTTTAAGGTTCTCGTACTAATTTAATTATTTTGGCTTAGAGTTTGTTTCATCAATAGATAATAAGTGAGATAATCATGCTCGTCCATGCATGTAGGTTCGGTTCCTTGTCCGATAATTAGCTGCTGCTCATTTATTATTTAAATGACCTTGTTTACAAGATTTAGGGTGTGCTATAAAAGCTAAGAGCATGCTGTTTTGAACAATTAACACATGTAATCCTTAACAAATCTTTCTATTCCAGGGTGCAGCTCAACAAAGTAAAGAGAACTATTTCCCAAACCCCTAAATCGGTTTCTTAAGGCATAAACAAGAGCTTCTAATAATTATTGGCTTTCTGATTTAAGTTTTATTTACCAATTATCTACAAGTGCAGAAAAACAACAAAGTCCATCCCCTACTAGATTTGCACACCTAAATACAAGTATTACAATTCAGAATTCATTTCATGATTTCCTATACGTTTACATAACCTGATTTACAATAACTAAAGTGCGCTAGAGAGGCATACAACATGCTGTTTACATATTCTTAAGCATATGCAAGGGCTATTTTCCTTTTCTAACTCAAGGACAGTCTCACGAATTCCATAGGGAGCCATTTCCAAGCTCCCAAATTGCATTCCTTTGGGCTCAACAACACCACAGACTACGGTTTCCCTAATTAACTGAGAAGGGAAGACAAAAGCTAACAACATAAAATTTCCTATGCTACATGTGGCAACTGAAACAGAGAATGAAAGAGAGAATAGAGGTTTGATCTTTTACCTCCAAAAGCGTACCAAAATGCTCACGACATATCCAAGGCATCAACCAAGAGTGAAACAGTACCCTCCCCTCCTTCTATGCAAGAAATCGAGCTACCAATATGCATGCAAGAGGAATCGCCATCAACATCGAACGGTTACCATCGAATACAGAATAGAAAGAGGACCTCATGTCCTCGTTTGATAAGGTCTAACCGAACCAAAGAAAGGAAGAGGATGACAAAATTTCAGTTTCTTATTAATGCCCATACAGGCCGAATAGGTGAAATTAAAGGGCTTAAGGTTCAGTTTACCTCTACTCACAGGTGACCTAAAACTTCTCTCTAGGTAGTTGCAGGGAATAATCTCCACTCCCTGAGTATCACCTTTACTCTTCATAGGCTCCAAAAAGGGGGTCGGTTGCCGCTGCATGCAGGGGGAAGATTTACAAACAGAGATGGACCAAGTGCACGTAGTGTGGACCTTACTCAGGATCGGTCCCAGTAGGAATGAATAAGGATCGAAGGAGGCACTTCATCTCCTTCAAGTTATGCGTCATCTGAGCCAGAGGGGAAAGGGTAGAGGCTTGCATGTTGGTTCATCTCATGGGAGCTCACGGTTTTAGAGGGGAAGTGAGAGGATGAGAGGAAGGAACACTAGTTATGTTTTGATATTCATCTTGTGTGGTCTACGGTCAAAAGGGAATGATAAAATGTGTGATGAATGTTTGAACTTTTATTACAACGCATAATTGCTTTTGCCTAAATTTTTATTTACCAAGGTTATCACGATGCAAAGCCAAGTTTTCTAACACATGTAATACGGTTCTATAACCACCAACAAGGGTTCTCCAAACTTTCAGTTACGCAGGTGCCAAAATCCACAACTCCTTATACACATAGGTTCGGTTTTCATTATCCATATGTGCTTATAGTTTTATCATTTTGCATAGTATGTCCTACATGATTTTAGGAGACATTAATGAGACTTAAGAATGCTGTTTACATAAATTTAACATATGCAGGGCTATGTACATAATCTTAGTCTAAGGGAGTAATCTAACCATTGATGGAGCCATTTTCCAAACCCCAAGCATAAATTCTTAAGACATGTCAGCATCAAGGTTCATGGTTTAATCGGCTATACAACATGAGGAAGTGAATGACAAGAATGCACAGCTCCTTAACATAAAAGCAGCGTCCCAAAACAGAACCATGGGAAGAAATTACAACAATTTATATATTTCCCTTTCATGCAAGTGGTGACCAAAACAAGGGAAGAAAAGAGGAGTTTAAAACTCAGATTTATCATCTCTCAAATCTTAGTCTTCAACCGGGTCATCATGCTTCAATGTTAATAGTTTTCTGTCTTATAATTTATTCCCTTAATAGATATCAATTGGCAAAAATCCCATTATTCCTATATTCACCAATTTGGTCTTATAACTATCACTTAATAAATTCTATTTCTTTCTCTTAAACATAAATTACCTACATCACCTAGGCATGAACATTTATGTGAATATATGACTTCTACACATTATTTTTCTAACAAAAGAGCAGTCCAGCGATTTAAATGAGACTAATTCCAGATTCACATAATTTCAATTTAAGCTTACAGCATTAAATTCCAAGGTTGTCCAAAATGACAGAATTTAAGGGGAAGAATAGCCAAGATAAGGTATCATCCTAAGATGCATGTGGGGCCGAACAAACAAGACACAAGGGAGGGTTTGATAAATTACTTACATCTACTTGTAGGTACCCAAGGTTCAAATCGTTCAAGGAAGGCGGTGGCCAATTGATATGCGAATTCTTCCACCTTTCTACTCTTCAAGGTGGTGGATTTAAACTGCACTCAAGGGGAAAAAATCCTAATCAGAACTGGTCCACGTGGGAGGAACATGAATACTCCTAAATTATCTCACCTTCTCCTACAAGGTTGACGGTGCGCGCAAAGGGAAGGAGGAATAGGTATTGAGCTCCAATCAGAATCTGCATGCAATAAATGGCAGTCCTATATCATAAACAAGACATGAACATGCAAGGGGAAATCCTCATCAAATCGGATGAATGAAGGAGGGACATGGAACTAGGGAAAATCCTACACCTCTTGCTCAATAGTGATCAGCCGAATCACGAAAGGAGGGAATGCTTGTACTTGGTGTCTTGTCGTCTCCTTATAGCATTTACGGTTTGATGGGGAGATGATGATGAGGGAGGTTCACAGGTTGTTCTCCTCGATCTTCTTCTTGTGGTTACGGCTAATGAGGATGAATGAGTAGAAGGATGAGCCTCAAGTACTTGGCGTTACTCTTAGGGGTGTACGGTTTGTAGGGGAGTAAGCTGAGTTTGGTTTCAAAAGAAATTGGAAGAAAGAGGCAGAATAGTGCTTGCAATCAAAATGATACCAAAACAAATTTGCTATCTCCCTATTGGCGCACAAGAAGATATAAAGAGAGATAAAGTGATGAGGGTTGCCATTGACCAATAGAATTACATGCATGGAATTTTAGGGAGAGATAAGGTTGTACATGTGTCTCCCTTTGGCCAATCATAAGTGAGGTTCAGATTTTGTTTTAGAGATAATCAAGGATCATAAGTGAGAAATATAGGGCTGACTTAAACCCTTAATTATTATTTCATGTTCGCACAAGTTAATTAATTAAGATTCCTACCTATATGGTAATTAAAGTAAGACCGCCCCTTTTAACTAGTGTTTTGAATCTTTTAAAATGTACAATTATACACGCCTATAATAGCAACTAAAAGGTAGTTTTCCTAACTTAATTTAATTCCACTCTAAACATAAATTTTATTCGAATTTCAAGCATGCTCCACACCCCTAATTGCAAGTTAAGTAATTTCCTAATTATGCGGGATGTTACACATTTATTATATATGTTAGTGGTACACTGGATGTACCGAGTCCTGGCCAGTAGACAGTTTTCTTCGGGCGTTTCGGACTTCCACTGGATAGGTCTCCGAGAGGGAGTTCCAGTTGACCTAGGGTCGTGGTGTGTGATCCGGATAGGAGCACACTAGGAATTCTCGGGTGTATATGGATGGAGGGTGCCTTGGTTTGATATTCTAGGAACATGCCTTGGTTGAGACCCGTACGCTTATATGTCGTGCCATTAGGCAGGACATTGCGTGGTATTGACATCGACCATTCCAGCTTCGTCATATTTTGTATTCCTATGTTCCCCATTTTCTCTAAATCCCTTGCTATATCTCGTTTTTCAAGATGTTATTTTATGTTATTTATATGCATCGAAGTGAACCATTGGACGGAGTATTCTCCAGAACCTCTGGGTTACTGAGATATCTTCGTATATCTCACCCCGTCTTGAGGGCTTTATTTCAGGAGGTAGCAGTGGTGCCGGAGCGGTGGGCAAGAAGCCCGTAGGATGATTAGCTGGAGTATTATTATTATTTTGCATTTTGGTGGCCATTGGGCCTAGGCTAGACTTAGGGCATGAACATTGTATATGTTGTTAGGAGGAGATTTATGGTCATATTTGTTCATGCTATTTTTGCCTAAGTCTAGTTACATATGGGTTATGACATTTAGAGGTTTATTATTATGTTGCATTTGGAGACTTACGAATCATGATGTATTTGGGATAATTGTAAATATTGTATTTGGATCTTGTGTAATGTGAAGCATATGAAATATGATGAAAGCGCAATAGGCCTATTTTAGGATTGTGATTATGTGTAAAATTAGCAAATGCATGCAATTTGACTTTGATGATTGAAACGTGTTAAGTATTAATAAAGGAAGCAATGTGATTCGTATTGTATAATTAATATAAACTGTAATGGGTTGTAAGTTCCCCAAGGCATTGTTGGTCCTTGTGTGTGCCACCCAATGATTATTAGGTACATTTGAGGTCTTAGATCACTTTGCAAATTTGGGGATTTTTGTAAAAACAAAAGAAACTCTGCCGAAATTTCTAAAATATAAATATAGAGTGTTGCCCAAATTGTCACCCCTATATGATAGAATTGGACCCCTTAACCTTCATGGAAGTTGTAGGTCTTCCTTTTATCTTTTAAACAAGACCAAGTTTGTATCAATTGGATTAGTATAACTCAAGTTATGGATAAAACACCAAGATAGGTTAAATCTTCACTAGTTATTGCTTTCCTTCAGACCTGCGGCGTTGTGGGAGCCAAGTTGGCGCTGTGGGTGCCAATTCATAGGGAGAGTCAGTAGCCATGGCGTTGTGGGCGCCAATCTGGCACTGTGAGCGCCAGCCATTCTATTTCTGGCGCAATTTGGCGTTGTCCGCGCGGGAACTGGAACTGTCAGCGCGGGGGTCCTGTGTGTTAAGAATCCAACTTCCTTAGAAATTTCATATCTTGGGCTATGGTGCTCCGAATTGAGCGCGGATTGAACCCACAAAAAGCTAATGAAGAGATCAATAGCATAGTATAAAATGAGGAACCATTGGTAAGGTATTAAATACTTTGGGTAAATACAAAGGGTGAAGGTAATTGATTTAGATCTGTATAGATTGGATTTTTGACTAAGCGGGTCTATGGGGACCCCTTAGTGTCATAAGAGTGTTAATATATGTTAGGTCAATAGTTTAAATAATTATTCCGTAAAGAGTTTACAGTTACGGTCACAACTTTTAATTATTACGCTTTTATTGTTTTAAAGGTTCGTGTAATAAATGGAAAAAGTTTACTCGCATTTTTATAAATGAACTGCTGTGATTGTAACTGCGCTTAATATCATAATTAATGTTAACAATACCAACGGGCTAGTACATCCTTAGTTCCCCAATCCTTCATTAACACTTGCCACTTCTAGTGATATGACTTTTTAATTCACAATATTTTAAATTTTCCATGGGCCACGATTGCATTTAGGTTCGGTAATAATATAATATTACAATTTTGTCTGTCTAACCTCCCTTCATTTTCATCTTTGTCTATTTTTCTTACTCAAGGTCATGCACAACAACATCGGACGTCTCCAAGTATATTTATCGGTCATTTCCTGAATATTTTAACTCTCTTTTCTATAGTAGTTCAATTCTTTCGCTGTCAATACTGTTTCAACAATATCCCAACATACCAGTTCTTTCCACTAATGATACTAATCTTACAATTTCATCGACGTCTTAGTTTTTCCACTAAGCATATACTTTCTAATTTCAACGATACCCTATAGTATCCTATAATCCCAACTCACAGTGAAATCTATACTTATATATGTTGCCTTGCTAACAGTTATGCAAGTAAGCGCGCAAGTATACGCTTGTAATATAGGGCTTTTGTGTGTCCTAGTTATCGTTCCCACAAGGATCTTTGGTGTTTTTGACTTTGAATAAAAATTGTAATTGCAAATCAGAATCAAAAATAAAATAAAATCAAATTAAATGCTATTGCTATTCTAACTCAAGTTTACTGAAAATATTTATGAGAAAAGTTTCTTTTTCTTTTTGAAAATAATGATTTTAGTTGGTGAAAGACTCTTTACTTACTGACTGTAAAATTAAATAAATGGAAAACTTTTAAAAAATTTATGATTTTCTTTTAAGTTTTAAAAACAGAAAGTTAATTCAGATTTGGACGAAAATACAAAAGGATAACAAAGATGGGTTTTGAAAACAGAATTTGGAAGCAAGTTGGGTGTCAATTTCCCCTTCCTTCATTTGCCATTAGGCTATTTTGAGAAAACAGTTATTGCTTCCAGCTTAACGAAAATACTAAAATAACTATTGTTTCCCAACAACAGTTTTCTTCCAATAACAACAGATGACATATCCCTATCTCACTTTTATCATAGGATCTTGAAGTACCATTTCCTCAAGTTACATGGGGGTAACTTCATCCCTGGAGCCATACCCATTGAGAGAGATCTCTCTCAACTTTCCATGTGCTCACAGTGGGGTCTAGTGTGAGTTATTTCCCAATAATCTCACACCACTAGGAGTAGCCTATGTGTGATCATCACATAATAAACTCAGCATATAAAAAACACATAGTAAACAAACTGGAATCAATACTTTAAACTTCAAAACATCACTAATAACAAACGAGTTCTGGGTACTTTTTCAACCCAAGTCTAAGGAAATTAGCTCATTACCACAGGTTGATGAGCTAACATACAGCAAAGGTTCATAAAACAGCAAACTACAACGTACAACAAAAATTAAAATGCAGGAACTATCAACAGCAAATAGCCCTGAAGCAGTGCTTACAAAAAATTACAAATAAAACTACTAAAAATAAAATAAAAGAACAGTAAAATAAAAAAAATATCCAAGAGCAAAATAAACTCAGCGAAGAAGAAGAGAAGAGAGGAGAGTCCTACAAATGCCTTTATCTCCTTCTTTATAGCTGATCCTAAATCACCTCCTCCAACCGTACGTATGCTCCTCGCTCCACTCGATCGTGGGTGTCCCTTGCACGATTAGCAATGCACCACAAAAGCAGCTCCAACCACCACTACTAACAACCTCCAACTCATCAACTTGTTTGGATTTTTCTGTGTCGCACAAAAATCGGGTAGGGTTTGTGTTGTGGGTGATTCGATTCAAGGAAAGAACCGTGATGGGGTTAGGGTTCTGTGTCTTCGACCGAATTTGAAGGACGGTCTAGATCGGTAAAGGGATTTGGAAGGAGCGGTTGAGATGAGGGTCTAGATGGAGGTGGGTTTGCTTGAGCGGTTTTGCTGTGCTAGGGTTTTCTTTTTCCTTAGTTCACTTTCCACGCTACTGACTCGATTATTGCATCTCATTCCCTTTTTCTTCTTTTCTTTCTTTTCTGACTTGGGCTTCTCTCACTTTGCTTCCTTCTTTCTTCAAGTTGGGCTTTTAATCAGCTTTGTTTCTTCTGGCCCATTCTTCCTTTATTAGTTTCTCTTCTTTTGTTTCTTTACTGACTTGTAAGGTAAAGCCTCAGCCCAAGATGCCTTTGTTTCTTGTCTTTTTCATTCTTTTTTTCTTTGCTTGGATAAATGAGTAGTTGGGCCTGCAATATACAAAAACAGCCTATTAGCACTTAAAATCAGAATATTTCATTTTCATGTAATATTTGGGGTTTATATTAACAAAAGATATCCTTTTCATTCCCATTTTAACATTAAACCACATGTTCTAAGTCACAAATCATGGACTTATCAATATACTTTACTTTACTTTATCACATGTCTCCACATCTTCTTAGATAATTATCACTATATTTTCTCTTAGTGATACAGGGATTAACAACCCTCATCATAGTTCATACTTCCTATCAGTCATTTCAAGGTCTTCACCCACTATTCCATTCATGAATCTTTCCATCTACAACGTCATATTATTATTATTTACACTCATTGTTCATCTATTTTTCAACTTAGCCATCTCAACTCTATCAACATAGCCCTCTCCAAGCCTAAACACAACATCCATCAATGACTTCCGCATCAAAGGCCTCATGCCTAATATTTTCACCAACTAACCATTTTTACTTATCATTCAATGCCAATGTTGTAAATTAAATACATTTTCCACTTATTTATACCTCAATTTCGTAATCATCGACATTTGTTCATGGATGTTCATCTCAATATATTAGATCATATTTCTTACATATAAGTCCCATCATTCAACACCTCGCATTTCTAAGTTTAAATATTAAAATATTAAATGAGAATTAAAGAGAAAGATTAGGGAAAATCCTCAGTATGAGGCCAAAATACAAAGAAAGGGTGAAACAGTAATTAACCATGCACACAACCCTAGGAAGATAAAATTGAGTAGAAGGTCTCAGATGATAAAAATAACCCTGGAAATTGATTCAGAACGAAAAATCGAGTGGATAGGCAAATTTGGGAAAAATTGATGAATAGTGATTTTCAGGTGTAAAAATACTGCGGTATAATTGTACCGATAAGCGTGAATTTTTATCAGTATTTTTAGGAAACAAAAATATGACATGAACAAGAAAAATACGTAGATCATGAATTTGTGGTTGAAATTAGTGATTGATTAAAGTTAAATCGCGTGTGGGACCCACTTATGGCTTAAGTGACTTAAAAGTCACATTTACATGTCATTTTCTCTCTCCTCCCTCTCTTCTTCCCCGCGCATACAGCCCCTCCCCCTTCCATTTTCATTTTTTTTTGTTGGTTTTGTTTGATTTCTTCATAACTTCATCAATTCTTAACCAAATCAGACGATTCTTGTCTTAAAATTCGATGGAAATCACCATCCGAACCCGTTCCACCAATTAGTTTCCCTTGAAACCCTCTCTATGGTGAGAAAAGAGCCATATACAGCCACGAATTTCTTGGAGAATTTGTGATTTTGGGGTTGATCTCTTAAGCCATTGCTTGTGGAGTTCTAGGAGGAGTCTTGTGATGTAATTGTGGGTAAGTTCCAACACCTCTCATGGTTTGATTTGATGATTTATTTTTATGAACCCTAAAGAGGGCTTAGTTGATTGATGTGTTTAGAGAGCTCAATTGGAAAAAAAATTGTACATGAATGTGTCTTAGAATAATGTGTATTAGCTATAAATGCCATGAAAATTTTAGGTGAAAAAGATGGATTTTTAAATTAGAATATTTTTGAGGTGTCATGACTTGGATTTTGGAAAATGTGTTAAGATGTTATTGGTGAGTTGTTGGATGATTATATGTTGATATAATGGTGTTGTATGAGATGTGGAATGATTAAAATTGAGTGAGAATTCTTTGGAAATTCCAAGTGGGCAATTCGGCCATATAGAGAGCTTTAGGGAGTTGAGGTTGTTTGTGTTGATTGGATGATATTTCAAGTGTTGAATGGTATTAAAATGGGTTGTGTGGTGGTTGGAAAGTGGTAGAATCAATTAAAAATAATAAATTGTATTTAGGGTCATAATGGAACCTAGAGTGAATTATTAAGCAAAGCGATGATTAAAAGACGTAAAACGAAAAAACGGCACTTGAATTAGCCTTGTGACAACCTAAGAGTGTATAATAAAATGAGAAAGAAAATTTAGAAAAATAAATTTTGAGAAATGCCTAAGAAGGCCGAACCTACCTAGTGTAGGAGTGAAAATTTGACGTTTTCGCGTTTTGATGGATTTGCCGTGTACTGACGATTCGTACATGGATATTGTAGGTTGTCGTACGTCGACTTGACCCCCGAACCGTGAGCCGGTGGATTGCCCTTGGTCCTGGACCAAGTGGATTGAGGTAAGTGGTTGGATCAATGCATGTACAATTGTAAATTGGCATGTGTTGTATGAGTTTTTGAGTAATTGGGAATGTCCACTGTGTAGGCATTCTTTGAATAACGAGTTTGGAAAATAAGCTGTTGTGGAGCTAAGTGAAGGAACATTTTGAGGTAATCTCTTGGTACTAGGGCATGTTCCCCTTGTGTGTTCCACCATGCCAGTTGATGGTAGTATTTATGAGGGTACTTATGTACCGAGTCTCTGGCCAGTAGACAGTGTAGCCTTTGGGCAGTGCGGACTTCCACTAGATAGGTCTCCGAGAGGGAGTTCCAGTTGACCTAGGGTCGTGGTGTGTCATCCGGGTAGGAGCACACTAGGAAGTCTCGGGTGTATATGGATGGAAGGGGTACCTTGGTTGTGGTTCTTGGAACACGCCTTGGATGAGACCCGTAGGCTTATATGCTGAGGATGTTGCGTGATATTGGTAGCTACCATTCCAGCTTCGTCGTATTTTATATCCCGATATTCCCCAGTTTCTCTAAATCCCTTGCTATATCCCATTTTGAAAGTGGTTGTTTTATATCACTTATATGCATCGAAGTGAGCCATTGGGCGGAGTTTTCTCTAGAACCTCTGGGTTACTGAGATATATCCGTATATCTCACCCCGTCTTGGGGGCTTTATTTCAGGAGGTAGCAGTGGCATTGGAGCGGCGGGCAAGAAGCTCGTAGGGTGATGAGTTGGAGCACTTTCATTATTTTGCATTTTGATGGCCATGTGGCCTAGGCTAGACTTAGGGCATGAATATCTCATATGTATGTAGGATGAGTTTTATGGCCATATTTGTTCATGTCATTTTGCCTAAGTCTAGTTGTATATGTCATTTGAGTTTTTATGTTTCAAGTTGTAAATTAAAGTATGGATTTGTAAGTTGTAATTTAAAGTTTGAAGTTGTAAGTTGTAACATGTAAGTTAAATGTTGTAATTGTACCTTGGATGCATGATGTACTATGATGGAAGTGCCTTAGGCCTATTTTAGGTTATGATTATTTGTATGTTGAGAATTTGCATGAAAATGGATCTTGGTGATTGAAACAAGTTAAGGATTATAAAGTGAGCTATATTGTGTAATAAATATAAACTGAGTTGGGTTGTAAGTGCCCCAAGGCATTGTTGGTCCTTGTGTGTGCCACCCATTGGATTATTAGGTACATTTGAGGTACTAGAGAGCTTATGCAAATTTGGGGATTTTATTAAAAACAAAAGAAACTCTGGCGAATTTTCTGTAGAATCGACAGATTTTAGATGAATTTCGGGAGAGCATATCTCCCTACACAGAGGTCCGATAGGGACGTTCCAGACGCCATTTTGAAGCTTGAGATATCCCCTACAATGTGTCAAAATATGAGTATATTCTGGGTCGCACGAAGCCCTGTAGGAGCCAGTGAACACTGACTGTCCAGGACCCTCTTATGCAGGGGCTATTTCTGGCAGTTTTTGGGAAATTAATTCCCACTTCGTTTCTCAGTCAAATTGAGCATATGATATATCAAATTGAAGGTTGAGGTGTCTAGTTTGGATGAGTGGATTCTCTGTAGTAATTCGTGGAGTGAGTGTGGTTTTGAGCTGTTTTGGGGTTGGTTTTGCCTGTCCAACTTCAAACGGCGATAACCGGAGCAAACGAGCTCCGATTAAAGCGTGTGATAGCTTTTTAGAAAGGGAATTAAATAAGAAAAAAATATAACTAGAGAGGAAGGTCTGATTTGGTACGGTGTGTTCGCAGAAAAATAATTAGTGAACCATGTTTGGATAGGTAAAAACGTAAGATTGACAAATTGGCTAAGTGGGTTTATGGGAACCCCTTAGTGACTTATAATAAGTAAAGTAAGATGTAAAAATAGTTTAAATAAGTATTCTGCAAGAGTTTACAGTTATGGTCACAGCTTTTAATTATTACGCTTTTTATTGTTTTAAATGCTCTTGTAATAATCGGAAAAAGTTTATTCGCATTTTTTTAAATGAAATGCTGAGATCGTAACTGCGCTTAATATCATAATTAATGTTAACAATACCTATTTAATGTGTTACACATCACAATGGGATTTTCCAACATAACTATTTAATCACCTATAACTAATTTCATCTTAAATCAATTTCTAAAATTCTATCCATATATTGTATTTCCCCAAGAATATATCTCTCCCACCAAGCACGTATAAACATATAATACTCTAAGTTACTCTACTGAGTTATCAACCTTTTTCTTCAACCGAATCACAATTTAAGTTATCAGTTATTATTACTTGACTTCGTCACAACTAACTTCTCATTGAAAGTCATCAGACCATCGTCTTAACTTAACATCTCATCATCACAAACCTTCATAGAAGAACATTTACTCAATCCATCAGTACTAAACCATTTACCATTCCTTTCACATAGGGTGAGAGTCTCAACGAACTTCATAACATCACGTGAAACCAAAATCCATATCCTCACACTCGGTGAACACACACTACAGAGTGCTCCGAAATCACACCTCAAAAATCCTTCTCATGACGCCTCACATCTTATATCCGATTTGACATATTATAGTTCACTTAAAAGTGCTTGACATCCCATTTTGCGTTCTTCACATGGCACAATCTTAGT
Source organism: Gastrolobium bilobum (assembly GCF_033153095.1). Lineage (NCBI taxonomy): Eukaryota > Viridiplantae > Streptophyta > Magnoliopsida > Fabales > Fabaceae > Gastrolobium > Gastrolobium bilobum. Next base: position 5,840 of record NW_026899166.1, on the reverse strand, counting down.
TGTGCAATAACATAAGATATCTCACCTATACAAGCAGTCACCTCAATATAGGGTAGTTCCTTATCTCTAAGTCCTCATAAAGAATAACAATAGTCTTCGGGAACATAATCCGCGTAGAGATACAAGAGTCTCCGGGAACATAATCCGCACAGAGATCACAATAGTCTCTGGGGATATAAGCCGCACAGAGATATTAATATCAAGTCATATAATGTGCACCCATTACACAGGGAAATTCATATTTATAGCATAACCGTACATAACGACCAAATGTGTACTTAGTAAACTCTAGATCACACATGGACCCAGTCTATTTGGTGTCTGTATCATATCCGTATATAACGGCAAAATGTGTACCCAGTACACTCCAGATCACACATGGACCCAGTCCATTTGGTGTCTGTAACATATCCGTATATAACGGCAAAATATGTTTGGTATATTCACATGGGGCTACCCCCAATAATAGTAGTAGTAGTGGTATAATATAAACATATAGGTAAATTCATTATAACTTCCCCGTTTAATTCTTGCCACCGATAGTTTACTTTCATTTTGGTTAATCCTTTGACCTGGTTTATCACATAGTCACTATTACAAGACTTCATATTCTCCTCATAATTTCTTGCTCTTAATAGTTCCTTCTATCATGTTACAGTTCAAATCCATTGTCCATTATTTCTTGCTCGTTACTCCCATTTGTGGTTGTAGAATATCCATTACGTTTAAAACATCATCACTCCGTTTATCAATTCTTCAATATGTTACGAGGAATGCCGTCATTTACTGGTTCACGCGATCTGCACACAGAGGCCATCCAATGAGTTCCACTTCAAACAACGACCACCTGGGACATCCAAGAGTCATACTATAACACCTCGCAATTCTAAATTAAGTATTAAAATATTAAGTGAGTAATTAAGTGAAGGATTAGTGAAAAATCCTGAAGATTAGGCCAAAATACAAATAAAGGGCAAAATGGTAATTTACCAAACACGTAACCCGAGGCATGAAAATTTGAGTAGGAGATCTCAAATGATAAAAATAATGCAAGAAATGGACTCAGGACGAAAAATCGAGTGGATAGGCAAGTTTCGAAATTTTTGATGAATAGTGATTTTTCCGGTGTAGAAATACTGCGGTATAAGTGTACCGATAAGCGTGAAAATTTTATCAGTATTTTTAGGAAACAAAAATATGACATGAACGAGAAAAATACGTAGGTCATGAATTTGTGGTCGAAATTAGGTGATTGATTAAAGTTGAAACGCGTGTGGGACCCACCTATGACTTAAGTGACTTATATGTCACTTTTCCTCACACTCTCTCTCCTATTTCTCTTCTTCCCCGCGTGAAACCAGCCCCCCACCACCATTTTCAACCAAAATCTCCATTTCACCATAACTTCATCAATCCTCCACCAAATCCATCAATTTTTGTCTTGAAATTTGATGGAAAATACCTTCTAGAGCTATTGGTAGTACTCCCAAGCCTTGAAATCGTCTCTTTGAGGAGATTTTGACCAAAATCAGTTCCGAATTGTGGAGAAAAATTTGTGTTCTTGGAGCTTCTAGGTGCTCCAATGGTGGGGTATGTTTAGGTAGAGCCTTATGCCTGGCTTTTGGGTAAGTTTCTTCATCATTCCATGGCTTGATTTTCGAATTTGTTTATGAACCCTAAAGAGGGCTTGTTTGATTTGTGATGCTAGAGAGCTCAAATGGAAAATGTGTATTAGATGATAATGTCTTAGAATGATGTATTAAAGCTAGAAATGCCATGAAAAATTTAGGTGAAAAAATGGATTTTTAACTTAGAGAAATTTTGGTGGTTATGACTTGGATTTTTGGAAATGTGTTAGGATGTATTGGTGAGTTGTTGAATAATTGTATGTTGATAATATGAGATGGTATGAGGTGTGGAATGGTTAAAAATTGAAAGAAATCCTTGGGTATTACGTAAGGCATAACTCGACCATATTAGAGAAAGTGAGGAATTGTGTTGGAAAAATTATTGTGATGATGTGTTGTGTAATTAAATGGTAATTAGATGAGTTATGTGGTGATTGGAAGGTTGGAAAACCAATAGAAAAATAATTGGAAGTGTTAAGTGTTGAATTGACCTAGAGTGAATTATTAAGCAAACCGATGCGTAAAAGACGCAAAACGGTGAAATGACACTTGAATTAGCCTCTTGGCAACCTAAGGATGAGTAATAAAATGAGAAAGAAAATTTAGAAAAATAAATCTCAAAATAACACCTATTTGGCTGAACCTTCAAAGAGGAAGGGGAGGATTTTGTGATTTTCGTATTTTGATGGAATTTGACGTATACTAATGGATGTACATGGTTGTATAGGTTGTCGTACGTCGACTTGAATTCCGAACAGTGAATCGGTGGATTGCCCTTGGTCCTGGACCAAGTGGATTGAGGTAAGTGATTGGATCAATGCATGTATAATTGTGAATTAGCATGTGTTGTTTGAATTTTGAGTGATTGAGAATGTCCCCCGTGTAGGCATTCTGTTGTGTACCATGTTGTGAGATAAGCTGTTGCGGAGCTAAGTGAAAGAACGAATTAAGGTAACCTCTTGGTACTGGGGCTTGTTCCCGTTTTCTATTCCACCATACCCGTTGAGGGTAATGGTAGGAAGTGTATATGAGTAGTGTAGAACAGCATGAGCATGCATGTAGCATTTATGAGGGTACTTATGTACCGAGTCTCTGACCAGTAGACAGTGTAGCCTTCGAGCAGTGCAGACTTCCACTGGATAGGTCTCCGAGAGGGAGTTTCAGTTGACCTAGGGTCATGGTGTGTCATCCGGGTAGGAGCACACTGGGAATGTCTCGGGTGTATATGGATGGAAGGGGTACCTTGGTTGTGGTTCTTGGAACATGCCTTGGATTAGACCCGTAGGCTTATATGCCAAGGACGTTGCGTGGTATTGGTAGCTACCATTCCAGCTCGTCGTATTTTGTATCCCGATATTCCCCAGTTTCTCTAAATCCCTTGCTATATCCCGTTTTGAAAGTGGTTGTTTTATATTATTTATATGCATCGAAGTGAACCATTGGGCGGAGTTTTCTCCAGAACCTCTGGGTTATTGAGATATGTCCGTATATCTCACCTCGTCTCGGGGCATGTATTTCAGGAGGTAGCAGTGGAGCTGGAGCAGCGAGCAAGAAGCCCGCAGAGTGATTAGTGGAGCACTTTCGTATTTTGCATTTTGTTGGCCATGTGGCCTAGGCTAGACTTAGGGCATGAACATCTCATGTATATAGGATGAGTTGCATTAGCATATTTGTTCATGTTAATTTTGCCTAAGTCTAGTAGTATGTCATTTAAGCTTATGTTTTGATTTGTAATTAAGTGGTAATATTTGGGAAGATTGTAAATTTAAGTTGAAGTTACAAGTTGTAATATGTAAGTGTATATTGTAAATGTAAAAGAGATGCATGATGTACTAAGATGGAAGGGCTTTTTAGGCCTATGTTAGAATTATGATTATATGCTTATGTTGAGAAATTGCATGAAAATGGACTTGGTGATTGAAATGAGTTAAGGAATTATAAAGTGAGCAATATAGTATGAATTGTGTAATAACTGTAAACTGAGTTGGGTTGTAAGTGCCCCAAGGCATTGTTGGTCCTTGTGTGTGCCACTCAATGATTTATAATGCTTATTAGGTACAGTTGAGGTCATAGAATCACTAATGCAATTTGGGGATTATTGGAAAAATAAAGGAAACTCTAAAGAATTTTCGGTAGAATTGGCAGAATTTAGGCTAAATTTGGGAGAGCATATCTCCCTCCACAGAGGTCCGATAGGGACATACCATATGCCATTTTGAAGGTTGAGATATCCTCTACCTTGTGTCAAAATTTGGGGGAAATCTGGGTTGATCTTCGGCATGAAACAAATGCAGGAACGCAGACTGCTCATGTGTTTACTGCACATGTGGCAGTTCTGGACCTGTTTTGAGAAATTAATTCCCGCTTCGTTTCTCAGTCAAATTAAGAGTATGATATATATCAAATTGAAGGTTGAGGTGTCTAGTTTGTAGAATAAACATTTGAGAGAAATTGGATGAGTGAATTTGCTGAAGTAATTCGTGGAGTGAGAGAGGGTTTGAGTTGTTTTGGGGTTGGTTGGCTATTTTGCTTATCCAACTTCAAACGGTGATAGCCGGAGCAAACGAGCTCCTATTAAAGCGTGTGATAGCTTCTTAGAAAGGGAATTAAGTAAGAAAAAAATATAACTCAAAAGGATGGTCTGATTGTGAGCGGTAAGTTTGCAGAAAATTAATTAGTGAACCATGTTCGGAAAGGTAAAAACGTAAATTTGTGAAATTGGCTAAGTGGGTTTATGGGAACCCCTGAGTAACTTATTATAAGTAAAATAAGACATAGAAGTAGTTTAAATAAGTATTCCGCAAGAGTTTACAGTTACGACCACAGCTTTTAATTATTACGCTTTTTATTGTTTTAAATGCTCGCGTAATAATCGGAAAAAGTTTATTCGCATTTTTTATAAATGAATTGCTGTGATTGTAACTGCGCTTAATATCATAATTAATGTTAACAATACCGGTGTACAACAGGCTGTTACATTTTATGGTATCAGAGCAGTTTTGTTAGGGAACTCTGATAGTGTGTAGCTGTATTATGTGTTGCATGGTTGTATGTAGATTCTCATCGATTACTGCATATGTGATTCCTTAGTGTGGGTCTGATCAACCCATTCCTTTGTGTTACATGCGTGGTCATCGTAAGAAGCCTGCGTGGCAACCCTGGAGCATCGAATGTAAGTCTTTAGCCTGATGTTGTGGCTGTAGTGTTAACTGCTCCATGGACAAGAGATGGAAGTAAGTAAAATATGAATATTATATAACTTAAGGGAAACAGACTTAAATGTTTTGTCTGACCTTGTAGATGAAATTTATAAAGCTGTATTATAAGTAAAAATTGTAAACAAACCTATGATATGTACAATATTAGCATAGGCGAAATTTTTAGTATTGTGGATAATAAATATATATTTAAGAGGAGTTTATAGTATGAAGATGGTATTGGAAAAATTCCTACGTATTGGTGTAGTGTAGTACAATAATTATGTACAGGTGGATTTGGGGAATGGACTTCATTAAGGTGAGTGACTTAGAACCTAATGGATTATTGAAAAATGTGAACAGGTATGCTTAGGTATGAGTTTGAATATTTTATGTTGATTAGAAGTTATAAGTCCCTGATAGATGGTGTATACTTGAATAAATGGGGTGGTTAATATAGAGGAACAAATGGAATATTTGATGTCTAATCCTAAGGGATTTGACCACTTGAAATTATTATGCTAGTGAAGTGTTAAATTGAGATATATTGAAATATGGGATTTAAATCTATAAGGAGGTAGTGTTGATTAAACATAGGCGAGATGAATTAATTATGTATTATATGTATAAGTAGGAAGTTGAAAAATTGTCATGGATGGCATTGAACAAGGTTCATTGAGAGTATGATTGTCCGTAACGGAATAATGGTTTAGCTTGACAGATATGCCATGAAGGAAACAAATGTGATTGTATGTGTGCATTAATGTGTGGGATTCTCCTTGGAAATGGCTACTTTGTAGAGGTTCAGGTGTTATGAAGCATAAGAGGATTGATCCATGATGGAGGTCTCTTGGAAATCTCAAAGAATGAATATCGTAATTTAAAATGGCCTAATTACTAGTCGATATTGTAATGTATTGTGAATAATACCTAATGGCCTGATGGCCAGTATACCTACTCTGATGAATAAACGGATGATAATCCAGTGATGGCCTAAGTGCCAGTATATATATAT